>NW_007726140.1:250392-268885 GCF_000696425.1 Galeopterus variegatus | reverse complement strand
TCGCTGTTGAAAGATTTATTCGTCCTTTGTTTCTCTTATACATGCAGTCTATACCCCGGTATCCCAACACACCGCCCTCACGATCGCGCTGTTTCCTGACACGGGTGCTCCAGACCCGTCGCCATTTTTCAAGAGTTTCTGAGGCTGGGAAGTCCAAAGTCCTTCTGGTGGTGGTGACAGTGTTTCAGGGGTCTCACATTGCAAGATGGTGGAAGCAGAGAGAACACAGAGAGAGCTACCACAGTTATTCTTTATCTATGACTTACTAGGTTTTCTGAAGTGGGATGGCAAATTGCTGACACAATTTTCTGGTGTACTTTCGAGCAATTGAAGATACCAAAAGGACCCTCCATTGAAATTATCTCTTCAACCCACTATTCTAACTTTTAAAAGATTTTAATAGCTCTTCTTTTAAAATAAACTGCCCAGTTGTGGAGAGCAAGGGTCAAGAGCCCTGGGAAATAGCAGTTTAGTTTTGAGGTATCACTGAGACATCCAAATGTCCATGCAAAGTAGTTGGTGGTGTAAATGGATTTGGGGCTTAGAGGAGAGGTTGAGGCTGAAGATAGTAGACTGTGGCACCATTGGCAATAGGTGGTAACAGAAGTCATGTGCACAAATGAGAGCACCTAAGGGACTAGAATAATGCAAGAGTCAGGGTTCCACAATGTTGGTAGTGTTAGTCAATTAATACACTGGAATTACAAAATGCTAAAAGCCCAAAAGCAAACACAGATAGTCTATAAAATGACTCAAAATTATCTTCTCCCAGAATGTCAGTATGAGAAAAATGCAATGATCCAGATTTTCTAATCTTCCTCTGAAGACTTAACTCATCTGTTAATAAAAGATCTGATCTTTAAATAACAAATTTCATATATGAGTCCAATCTCATATTTGCAATCCAATAATAATACATTTCATATTTGTAATCAAATTCTCATATTTGCAATCCAATCTCTTAGTAAAGGAGACCAGGATAGCCAACCTAATGTTAGTTAATATTTTTATAGTACATGTAAGAACCTAATCCTTCAGTCTGAGTTACTTTGTCATGTTGCATCCGTCTTTGCTATTAACACTAATTTGGATTGCTCAGATGTCCAGATCCAAGTCAACAATTATCTAAATGCCAGAGATCATCTAATGTCCTTTTCATAGGGAATCTGGATTGGAAAGACTTAGATACATCCTTAGAAAAATGCCCAACTGGGAAAAAAAAGGGGTCAAATTCATGGCTTATCATAATATAAGAATAGCAAACAAAGTCTATAAATTAAGTATAGATGAGTCGATTTCATTCCTAGATTAATTGATTTAGGTAATTTAACCTTACTTCATCTCTCTCCATCAACTAGATAGTCTGGCCCATGTTTGACATGATTATTTCTTCTAAATCAATGCTTCCTCCATTCCTATTGCCTCCAAATCAAACTATACATAAGTGGAATGCTGAGATACAGGAAGAAGGTTAATATAGACTGGAACTCTTTCTAGTTCCATAAATAACCTCTTAAAGCATAAAATAATTTGAGCTCTTAAACTACATACAATTGAATTGTGGACAGTTGAAACCAGCCCTGAAGGCTGTTATGTCCACACATTCTGGAGAGAGGTTATTGTGGTTCTTAGCAGAATTAAAACTGATGAAGCAAAAAAATCTTTGGGGGAGTTAAAGAAATTATCTCAAATGGAACCTACATGAGCCTTTTCACACATTAAATTAAATCCTTTCTTAAGCAATTTATGTTTTAGGGTAAAGAAAAAAGGTGAAGGGTACAATAGAGTAAGCCAATGATGAATAAATACAGATTTGGGGGCACTGTCACAAAAGTACATACATCTCTACTAGTGACTGGAGAAGATGATACCAAGAATAATTCTACCCTTTGTAGAAAGTGATAGTTCCCTTAGTGGAATCTAATAACTCCAGCCATTTTAGAACTGATCATCTAAATCTGAAAATTGCCCATGAAGATGACTTCTAATCACCAGAATCCTTTTCAAACCATTTGCATTACCAACTTCACAGGTTTGCTCTGAAAATATTTAAAAACTGAGTCTACCAAAGATATTGAAAAGATTGGGAATTTCTCTTCTTCCCAATTTGCTATACATCTCTGAAAAACTTTATGCGAGCCTTGGAAAACTCAAAGGTTTTCAGAGGCAGGGCAAGTAACAAAAGTGTGAAATGAACCTGATATGGAAGAGGGCATGCCTGCACAAAAGAAGAAAAATATCCACATTCAAGCATTAAAAAAAAAAAAACCAAGAAAAGTATTTTTCCAACTTACAGATGAGTAAACAAAATATATACAGGCACATCACTCCTGGAGTGGCCACTTTGAAACCCCCATACCAAGGACATTCTCTGAAGCATTGTTTATAAGAACAAGACTAGAAAACCTAACTATCCAACAATAAAATCCCATGCAGTCATCAAAACCTTGTTTTCTAAGAGTGATAGAAACGATTTTTTCAGTTATTGTTATCTTTATATTTGGCAAATATTTCTCAATATTTAAATGAGCTTAATAGGAAGGTTAGATAATAATTCAAAGTTTAGATTTTGGGATAAGTTGTGGATTCAAATCCTTCCTCTGCCATTTATAAGCTTTAAGACCCTAGACAGGTTGGTTATGCAACTCTTTCATCTTCAGTCTTCTCACTGGTGAAATTTCTTAAGAATTTTATGAGAAATAAAATAAGGTCTACATAAAGCAATTAGCATGGTACCTAGAATACAGCACTCAAAAAATGGTAAACTGTTGAAATCATAAATCCTAACAAATCTTTCAGCTAATCGTATTTATTTTGCAATTAATTCATTCAAGGACAAAGGATCAGGATTAAGCAAATTTTACTCTGACACTTTCTAGAAGATCCATGCTGAGATTGCTTGGTTGGTTTTTAAATAGTTGAGGTGTTTAATTAAATGTTTGCCCAAGAGCCCAAGTTGGTTCAAAGCTTTAAGAGATAATTTTGGCCTTCCCTATAAATATTACCAGGCCTACCTCAAGTGACAGTTCCCATCCCAGCTGAGCCTGCTAAATTTTCACTGTAGACTAGTTTATGCTCTTGTACTTCCTATCCCAGCTCGGCATCCATACACACAGAGGAATCTTTTTGTTCTCTAAAGCCCAACTACTCCATGTAAGCCATGGATCAGCAGCATTGGCTTCACCTGGAGCTTGTTAAAAATGCAGACTAAGACCTACTGCAGCAGAATCTGCATTCTCCAGGTGATCTACATGCATGTTAATGTTCAAGGAGCACTGCTGTATAGTAGATGCTGCTTTTACTGAATAAGACAATTGAAATCTGTCACAAACTAAGTTTACTTTAGACACTGATGCTTGACACGGATTACAGAAGCCTTTTTCCTTTGCTTTTTATGAGCTCTTGTTCACTTTTATGTAATAACAAAGAAACACACCTGGATGATATTATCTTGAGTTTAATTTTTATCTGATGAACTGAATTATACCTTATAGGGAAAATATAGGAAAATGGTCAGGGCTCCCTCAGATGTTTGGAATCTTGCCTAGCATTTGATATAAATATGTAACTGTGCATGTGTGCCCAGGTGTACCTTGGGTATTGTCTGTGGATGTGTGTGGGCACCCAGGTGTTCCTGGGTTGTCTGACTCACACCAGGTGTCATGGGTTATCAGACTTAAGTATAAAGGATGAATGGCTCTGATCCACAGTGCCCCCACCCCGGTGGGGAGAAGGGTAGGCATTGGGTGGCCTCTACTGCCGCTGGAGGCTGCTGCTGCTGGACCTGCTGCTGCTGGACCTGCTGCTGCTGGACCTGCTGCTGCTGGACCTGCTGCTGCTGGACCTGCTGCTGCTGGACCTGCTGCTGCTGGACCTGCTGCTGCTGGACCTGCTGCTGCTGGACCTGCTGCTGCTGGACCTGCTGCTGCTGGACCTGCTGCTGCTGGACCTGCTGCTGCTGGACCTGCTGCTGCTGGACCTGCTGCTGCTGGACCTGCTGCTGCTGGACCTGCTGCTGCTGGACCTGCTGCTGCTGGACCTGCTGCTGCTGGACCTGCTGCTGCTGGACCTGCTGCTGCTGGACCTGCTGCTGCTGGACCTGCTGCTGCTGGACCTGCTGCTGCTGGACCTGCTGCTGCTGGACCTGCTGCTGCTGGACCTGCCGCTGCTGGACCTGCCGGGGGCTGCTTTAAGCTGTTGCTGCTGCTGCTGCTGCTGCTGAGGAGGTTAAGGACTGAGCTTGTGTCATTTGTTCCTGGGATCTTTCCCAATTACCTAGCTTGTGGATCTGTGTGTGAGGGGTCTGGTGACCCAGCCGGACATGTGAGGGGTCTGGTGACCCAGTCTGTACAACGGGTTTGGAGAGTCTGTGGGCCCTAACCTTAGCCCAAGCAAGACAATAGCCCTAGCAATACAATAGCCCTAGCAATATACAATTGGCTATGTTGGCAGGATTCTGACAATAGTTCTAGCCATACATACCTCAAATTAATTATTCATACAACTCTCCACTTTGGTTTTGGTCATGATAAGCAAATAGTAGCAGAAGATTTCCTTAGTACAATTTTCTACTCAAATGTATCCTCATCATTTGTAAAAGATATCTTTTGTGGTTAAATCCTATTTTCTCAAATGCTATTTAAAAACAGAATGTATATGTGAAGCCACCACGTAGCGAGTACTTATTCACACCAGACACTGTGTTAAATACTTTATGTACATTATCTAATTTACCTAAAGTACATAGCACTAAAACTATTTTACAAATAAGATGGAGCTCACAGGCTAATAACTTGTCTAAGATCACACAGCTGTTAAGTTACAAACCTCAGATATAAATCCAAACTACTTAGGTTCCAAAAATCTGTACTAACCATCACTACTGTTTCCACAATGTGTTCTATAGAGTGTTCTGTTATATTAAAAATGAAATGGGCACTAAATGTAAGAATTCCTGTAGTCAAAAATAAATGTCTAACTTTGCTTAATTATCAAACTTATCTGCTCATGGAGTCCTCTCCCTTTCCCAAAACATGTAACCTACTGAGATCAATCTTTTAGATATGCACTACTGTGTACTAACCTTTACAACTTTTTAAGAATGTTTTTAGAATTCCCTGTTACCCAACAACTTTAAGTCATTAGGTATACTCCAAGGAATTCAAGTGCTTACATATCAAAACTATGGGCAGAACTGGTAACCTAAGAAATTTTACTAAAAAAAAATAATTTATAGACTACAAATATTTCCATATAGTATAGGTGTGCATTACTTTAAAAATGGAGGGATCATATAGGGTATAAAGAATCCAAATGAGGAAAACAAATTAAGGTGTTATACAGCACCTTAAAACTCTAGGTAAATTTTATCAAATACTAAATTGAGCTCTTTGGTAATTACTCAAAGAAGTTGAAAACTTATGTTAACACAAAAACCTGCGTATGGATGTTTATAGTAGTTTTATTTGTAATTGCCAAAACTTGGAAGCAACCAGGATGTCCTTCAGCAGGTGAGTGGATAAACTGGTACACCCAGACAATGGAATATTATTCAGCACTAAAAAGAAATGAGCTATCAATCCATGAAAGACATGGAGGAAGCTTAAATGCACATTACTAAGTGAAAGAAGCCAGTGTGAAAAGACGACATACTGTATGATTGCAACTAATGACATTCTGGAAAAGACAAAACTATGGAGACAGTAAAAAGATCAGTGGTTGCCAGGAATTAGGGGGTAGGGAGGATGAATATGCAGAGCACGGCGGATTTCCAGTGCAGTGAAACTACTCTGTATTATACTATTGTGAATATATGTCATTATACAAATGTCCAAACCTATAGAATGTACACCAGGAGTGAACCCTAATGTAAACTATGATTTTCTGATGTGTCAATGTAGGTTCATCAAGTGTGACAAATGTTCTACTCCCATGGATATGCATGTGTGGGGGCCAAGTCATTTGCCACCCTTCCATCTGCTCTCTTTTCATTGTAGTTTATTGTTATAGATGTCTCCTAACTGCATTATAGTTGGAGTTTACTTTCAGTTTCTTGTTCATTTTTGGAGTGATTTTCAAGAGGAAGAAGTAGGTGGATAGGATTTTCTATATTGAAACTGGAAAAACTATTTTTTGGAATGATTTTAGCTCAAAGGTATAACATTTAATATTTACTCATTGGATCCATAATTAGTATCTTTTCTAGATCTTCATTTTATAACACCCTAGGAGATAGCTCATTAATTCTTAAAAAGCAATAACAAGGTTTTTTGTTTGTATCTTTTTCTTTGGCAGATGGGCTGTATGGGGATCCAAACCCTTGACCTTGGTGTTATAACACCACATTCTAACCAACTGAGCTAACCGGTCAGCCCTGTTTTCTTTTTAAATGATGGTGCTATAGCATAGGGTGTAGATGTTCTGTATGTTTGCCAGACATATTTTCATGAAAAAATCACTTATAAATTGAACTTTCATTGTATCTGGAGTGAAATAAGTCAGGCACAGAAAGAGAAATACCACATGTTCTCACTTATTTGTGGAAGCTAAAAATAATATACAAAAGGGGGGGAGGAGGGAAGAAGATGCAACAATCACAATTCCTTAAACTTGTTAAGAAAAGTGAACAGATATGATGATGGGTGGGAGGGGGGAAAGGGGAGGGAGGAATCGGTAAAGGGACACAAAAATCAACTACATTGTATACTGATAAGTTAAAATTTAAAAAAATTTTTTTAAAAAAACACCAACCACTGAATTCAGATAGATTTTTAAAAAGAAAAGAAAGAAATCTAGGGAAAAAAGGGAAGACTTTTTACTGAAAAAATTGTTTTTATTAAAAAGTATTTTTAAATTATCCACAGGCAGTAAGAATATAGTCTACAATTCACGTATGGCACATTTCAATTTATTTTCATTTTGACAGTATTCTACAATCTTACTTATACAAGCAGGCAAGAGTCTAGATAGAACCTTAAGGATACTCTTTTCATAATCATAGCAAGTAACTATTCTTCTCTGTTCCAGAGAGAAGATTTCAGACAAGAGAAGGCAAACTTAAAGAAGCAACTCCAATAGTTTCACAGATGATCTCAGCACAAACAGCCAACTGGGAACAGAAATACCAGAAAGCTGAAAGGGAAAAGCTGCATAGACTTTTTTTTTTTTTTCTTTTTAAGTTTTTTTTGTTTGTTTTTGTTTATTGAAACACAATTGATCATATATATCTGTGGGGTACAGCATTGAATATTAATACCTGTGTGCAATATGGAAAATTTATATATTCAACATTATACAAGGTAATTTTTTGTGGGCCTTTAACAATTTCTCACAAACCCCCTTCTCCTTCCCTCTTTCCCACCTCTAGTAACCTCAGTTCTGTTCTCTCTTTTCCAAAGTTCAATGTATTATTGTGATTGATGTATCTTTCTTTTTATTTTTTTTGCTCCCACTTACGAGTGAAGACGTGTTCTCTTTCCATGCCTGGCTTAAGCTGCATAGCTTTCTAAGTCTTCAGGACAGTTCCTTTTATTTGTATGTGTTCTAACATGTCAGAACATTACAAATGCCCTTATTTAGGCAGTCAGCACAATGACCAATAGGCTCCCCTTTCCCCCGCAAATTCATCAAACTCCTTCTCACTTGTGCCAGTTATTTCCCATTTATGCCACCCCCTCAGCCACCACCAGATCTATCCTCTCCCTTCTCTGCCCCAGGAAGATGACCCCTGCTGTTTGCATCTCTAGAGAGCCTTTGCTGGCTGGCTTCCAGTTGATCTTGGTTAAGAAACAGCACCTGAAGATCAGGTGGAGGTGGACACCACATCTCTGGCAATAGATGCCTCCCCTGGCGACTTCAGCTCCCACCAGGCAACCCTTCCTCAACGTTCTCAATGAGATCAAAGGAACAGTATCTCCTCCCCTTGTCCTTCTTTAGAGGCAGTAATGGTTTCAGGCTGTTGCTAGTCTTTACTGATGTCCCTATCTCTAAGCAATCCTTTCATGAACTTCTTTTCATTTCAACCATTTGGGGTGAGTTCTATTTCCTGCCAGAATTCTGAACAATTCACCAACCCAACCAAGCCTTTTTGTACTTGTTCATGCTACCTGGAATGCTCTTCACTTAGATCTTTGTATGGCTGGCTCCTCAGCAATCAGGTGTCAAATTTATATCACCCTCCTTAGAGGGACTTGCTTCCTTGACCACCAGATCTAATGTTAGTTCCCACCTCAAGCACTCTCTAGCCCCTTCCCTGTTTTTATCATCTCCTTGCTAGAAGTTAAGCTCCAAGAGAATAGAAATCTAGCGAGGCTGTCTTGTTCATCTTATACCCAGAGCACAGCACAATGTCTCACAGACAGCAGGAGTTAAACACTTTTTGTGGAATGAATGAAACAGTCCCAAATCAAACTTAACAAAACTAAATTCCTTTAAGTTTATTTTTTAAAGGAAAAGAGTCCCAAGGAAAACCCCAATTCTCAGGATATTCCCATAAAAGCAAATAAAAACTCCTCTATAATAAATGCGAATCGGTCTGGTAGAACATAATTTCTTAAGAATATTCTTGCCTGTAACGCTAATTATCAATTATTTTCTGTAGCAATATGATTGATTATATTCCCACATGGGACATTCCCCTAGGGCCTAATCAGATTATGGGGTATTGCAAAAGATTTCACAGGCCCAGATTGTGTTCAATCCCCAGGAGGAGATACCTCTGATTCCTACTACTTTCAAGAAAGCAACTGTGAATAGAAGAACTAAGTTATTATAGTGTATGACAAGGATAGCCTCGAATCTACTCTTACTAAATAAAAAAAAAAATTTAAGACTCATCAAGCATTAGTAATGCTTTGCTGCAATCCACAACTGATCGCATACCAGAGCCCCATAACCAAGAGTATGACTGTGAACTAAAGGACCACTATCTGGTCAAAATCTAAACTATTATGGATCAGAAAAGAAATATTAGAAAAAACTGATAAATAATTGAACTAAATTAGTTTCATGGTAAGCTTTTCTAATGATCTAATTGAAGCTAATAAATGTCCAAAATAATTTTATATAAAAATTTAGCTATAAGTTATTATGTACAGCTAAACATCTTTTTATAAACAATTTGTTTCAATTTTTCACATAAACATACTAAAAATTCCTAGAATGCAGATTTGAAATTATAATTTATTTTTTTAATTTTTATTAAAATTGAAAGAAATCCAGTTGAACAATTTATATACAACTATACAATGTCTGAAACAGCTTTCCTATTCCTGTTAAAGCTTTATATTTAAAAATGTCTACATGATATGTGCTTACTTACACATGCTTGAGAGTATCAAGCTTAATCACACATATGACTTTAGCAGCTTTATTGCACAATGATCCACATAACACTGCATATTTGCTTAGTGTAGGCCGTCATAAAGTGCTATTCACACAGGGAAAAGTAACAAAGATCATTAAACACTGAAATTCTCCATGGTATTTTCTACTTGGGTTGGGGGGAAAAGCTAATTTAGTATGCTACCTGTCCGAATAATAAATTTCCATTAAAAAAAAGTAACAAAAAAACAGGCCTAAGAGTTTTGGTTACTCTGTTAAAATATGTCAAAAGCATTACAAAATTAATTAGTGCTAAATGCATAACAGTCTAGTTTTTGAACATTTTAACTTCAAAAAAATCAAGCAGTTTAAAATAAAAACCACCTGCCTAAAAGAACATCTTTCAAAAATAAACATAAAATTTAGATAAAATGTAATTCTTTAAATTAAAAGAAATTTCAACTTTTAAAAGGGTATACACAGTCATTATGATTATAGTTATTACTCCTAAATAATTAAATTTGTATTTTTACTTGTTTTTATTACAAGTGATTACCAAATAATGAGCCATAGAAAATGCCATACAATTAATTACTCCACATTTTATAATATATTTAATGCTACTAAAAATATATCCTGAACTTTTCAAACATGTAAACATAAATCAGGAAAATCTGATATGTACTATTGGTGCCAAAAAATGAAAATCACAAGACACAAGAAGAGTGCAAGAGAACCAATATGTGTTAGATATCAGCCCACCTTCACTAATATTTCTGAAAAATAATTATTTGATACAAGCACAAGTATGTTCACAGAGTAAGAAAAACTGAAGATAAATTTCACTGGAAAAAAATATAGGAAGTGAAAAGTTTCATGTGGTTGTTAAGAACTTTGTGTTTCCTGCAAGAAACCATGTTTACTACACATGCCAGTTAATGAGTATTACAGCTAAGGGAACTCTTAAAAATGTTCAATACAGGGCCAGCCCGGTGGTGCACTGCTACAGTGCGCCGCTTGGGAAGCGCGGTGGCGCTCCTGACGAGGGTTCGGATCCCACATACAGACCGGTTCCCGCTCACTGGCTGAGCGAGGTGCGGGTGCAGCACTGAGGGTTGCGATCCGTTGCCGGACACGAAAAAAGACAAAAAGGAAAAAAAAAATGTTCAATACAATTTGTAGTCAAACAAAAAACAAAACAGCAGTAGTCATTTTCTAGGCAATATACTCTTAATACTTAGTTACAAACGTTAAAATACATAATTTTTCACTTAAATATACTACCATTTTATGGTCCTTTTCTTCTTACCTATCTATAATGTTTTCCTATTAAAAACAAATGCAAGACACACTGTTTAGTACTAATTTCTATCCATAAGGCATTTAAAAAATATCTTCTCTTAGGATATAAACAGGATATAAAAATGAAAAAACAAACACAAAAAAAGCATAATAAATACTTTTGTACCCCCTCCCAAAACAGGAATGTTAAGTCTCAGCAATACCAGCTGACATAAGATTTACTGTGCATAAAAGGAAAGAGAATCCAGTTGCAAAGTTAAACATTTCAATTAACTAGGAAACCATTAATCATTAACTAGGAAAGAACATCTTCCTTCCCATCATTTGTGAAAGGCAGAACACCAACAAGGAAGAGACAAGGCTGTTTAGGTTTTCTGTGTTTTAAGAAGAATCATACACAAAAAACAAAGGTGGTGACCAAATACTTAGATGATGTGTAATTAGTTACGAAGGTTAACACTAAGGCATTGTTTTGCTCACACTTTCATCCTAAGCCACATCGGATGTTTAAACTACATGTTCTCTAGGTATTCCAGACATTTTCCTGTGATGGGTTCTTCAAGTTGAATTCCTCCACTGCCCATTAACGCAAATGCTGGATACATGGTATGTGAACAGTCCACTTGGCGCTCATAAAGGCATTTCATGTGATCCATGTCATAGAAACCCACTTTGCCTTTATCATAGTCAAGGAAAATCCCTATACTTGTTGGCATGGGAAGAACTCTATGTTCAGGTTCATTAGAAGAAGTAGGTGACTTCGGTATAAAAAATTTCTTCATGCCTATAGTAACTAATGTGAAGGGTTGTGAAGAATCAAAACAGGCATCTTCACTTCCGCTGTCATGCCCACTGTCTTGCTCGTATCTAAAACACAACACACAGAGTATCTGTATCTTCATTCACAGACCTTCAAATATCTTCAAAATATTTTCACAAGGTAATAGACATTGCTTTAAAGTCAAAATAATTTTAGGGCCGGCCCGTGGCTCACTCAGGAGAGTGTGGTGCTGATAACACAAAGGCCATGGGTTCAGATCCTATATAGGGATGGCCGGTTTGCTCACTGGCTGAGCATGGTGCTGACGACACCACGTCAAAGGTTGAGATCCCCTTACCGGTCATATTTAAAAAAAAAAAAAAAAGTTAAAATAATTTTTATATCAAAAGATTTCTACTAAAACATAATCAATTAAAAACATAAAGAATACACGTTGCCATTTAGAATTATACCACAAACAGCCCCAAATTCCCTGTCATAAAACATCATCCACTTTTACATAAATATATATACAAGTGAGAACCTAAAAATTCATTAAGAACTTTGGTTTATCAAAAATAAAGTGGGAAGAGGGGAGTGAAGGGACTGGTCAAAGATTTTTTTTTTTTAAGTTATTTTTTGGCCAGTACAGGGAACCAAACCCTTGACCTTAGTGTTACAGGGCCATGCTATAACCAACTGAGCTAACTAGCCAGCCCACAGATTAAAAATTTATAGCACACAATCACATGTAAGAAAATATAAAGACAAGATGTGTGCCCTAATCCAAGGAATTACCAGACTAAGTAAAATAAATGGAAACTACAAAATAATGCATGAGAAAAAAGCATGCTTCATTCTCCTCCTAAGAACTTTATTTCCTGGTTGGGATTTCTACATGGATCTATGATGTGAACAAGGATTAGGAAGTTTTTTTTTCCCCCTTCTACTATAAAACAGTAAAAACTTATAGAAAATTTTGATACTTATTCCCTTCTTTTTCTTCATAGGCATAACTTGATTTTTATATATTTGAAATCATACTGCATCAGAAATTTTAAAGTTTTTTCACTTCTAGTATTTCTCATGTTATAAACTTTTTACACATTAATATTAACATTCTATCAATTGGACATGCCACTATATTTAATTAACCATTCCCTTTTCCAATTTTTTGTGCTCTATAAATTTCTCATCATTGTACAAAAAGTTTTTCCTCTCATTCAGATTGTGAACCCGGGATACTGTTCACATAAGTGGTTAAAAATTATTTGTCTGGGCTAGCTCACTTTATTTCATCTAAAAGAACTAAACTGTACAATCTCTTTTAGTCAATCTCTTAAGAAACTGAAATTGTTTGTTCTGGAAACATGTCTACCGTGACACAATTTTGTAAAGGACTTATGGGAAAGTCTAAAGAAACTGTCCTGTAACAAAAGAACAACCTGATATCAATTGTGATGTAGGGCAATTACAGGCATTTCTTCATATATGTGGGTAATTTTTATCACATGTAGAAAACTTTCAAAATTTGAAACCGTGAAGCTATATCATAATCAAGAGGTATCGAAAACAGACTTATTTCCTCATGACATCAGAAATTAACTGCTAAATCTCATTATTCAACATGTGATCGTAAGACAACCTAACTCATTTTCTTAGCCAGCCACAAAAGCATGGCCAAAACACCTGAATCTAAGAAATGCATAGTCCAAATATAACAAATAATTCCAAGTCTATTTTCAGGCTTACCTTGCTAAACCAGGATATTTACTTTTAAAAGAATTATCAAGTTCTCAATCAATAAAAATATCTACCTTGGACTAACTGCATCCCGGGGAGAATGGAGCCATTCTTGTAGTTTATTGCTGGAAGCAACTCCCACTTTTACCAAGTATGAATACGGTTCCACACGGAAGGCCCAAAAGTGTTTCCCTTTTGTAATTCCAGCGTCTCCAATGATGTAGTCCAAGCTTGTGTAACAACCCACTTGGATACGTTCAGCAGCAAGTAGAAGATTAAATCCAGCTCTGCTCTCTACCCGGTCTCTCTTCAAGTTCAGCAGGAGGCGTTCATTATTATAGCCACATTTTTCATCAAAGAGGAAACTGAAAACTAAATAGAGCTTAAAATTAATTTAAAATTGGTCTGGAAGGTATTTATTAGCATTTCTATAATTTAAGGTTAAATTTAATAGGTTTTCAAATAGAAATTTCTGAAAAGAGATGGGAAGAGGAAGGAATCACACTATCCCAGACAAGGATGACAAACCAAAACTCCAACTTAGCAAAAACTTCCAGTGTATTCTCTATACCTGAAAACCTTAGAAATCTCAAAATCAGAAGAAAATATTTTAAACGTTATGTGAAAATTTATGAATTTGGCTCTTTGGAACAGAGATAGCAAATACATATGTCATAAATATTTTACACTACTGGATCTATTCTTTTATCTTTAAAATAAGGGTTTGTACATTTTCACAAATATCTGTCAGTTTTCTTAAATATCTATTCTAAATTTTAATTTGGAAAATTTTAGATATTTTATTTTAATAAGGCATTTTTCTTACAAACCAACACAGCAGACTTGAGAAGCATGGCGTAGATTAAAAAAAAAAAAAAAAGTATGGGCTTTGAGCGCAGAGAGACCTGGGTTTGAGAGACCTGCTCAAGCATTTAAGTTTGATCTGAACTAATTTTCTCATCTACAGAAAGGAGATAATGACACTATCATAAGTCTCTATCAACTCAAATCCATTAAGCATAATGTTCGCTCTTAGCCAACAGGGAAAAGAACCCAAATGTCTATCAAGAGATGAGTGGATAAAGAAAATGTGGTATATACATAAAATGGAATATTATTCAGCCTTAAAAAGAAATTCTAATACATGCTACAACATGGATGAACCCTGAAATAAGTCAGATGCAAAAGAACTAATGTTGCACTTATATGAGGTCCCTAGAATAGGTGAGTTCATAGAGACAAAAAGTAGGAAAGAGGTTACCAGGCTCTGAGGGGAGGCACGGTGGGGAGTTACTGTTTAATGTGTACAGAGTTTCAGTTTGGGATGAGGAAAAAGTTCTCGGGATGCAAATGATGATAGTTGAGCAATACTGTGAATATACTTAATGCGACTGAACGGTACATTTAAAAATGGTTAAAATGGTAAGTTTTATTTATATTATACCACAATTTTAAAAAATGGCTGCTAGCAAGCTAAAGCCATCCCCCATATGTAGGCTGCCCATCCTTTGTGGTAATGCCTATTGTCCTGGCACAATTATTCATGCTTCCTTTCAATCCCAAAAGTCCTCCGGTTTGCACAATAAATTTAAAGGATCACTCTATTCATACGGTTTCTCTCCAAGAAAAGGAAGACAACCGTTAATATTTCCTTTCCTCCTTCCCCCTCCACTATGTTACTGAAAACAGCAGCTACATCCAGGTTTCTTTTTCTTCCACTTTCGGTCTGAGACCAGAAAAGAAAGCGGAAATGGCATAAATTAAAAAACATTTACTTAATACTTGAAAATTTATCCTAAGACTCTATTTGGTTTTTATTAAAATTCAAGATAGATAATTCTAGCCAACCCTACGTATCTGTATTCTAATTTTTTTTTTTTAAGTCACAATGTGCGTGAAAAACAAATAGTGCTTCTCTATTTTGAACAAAAAGGGAAGGAAAGGCAGAGTGCAGAAAATACGGGTACCCAAGTCACTAAAAATGGACAGGGGGCAATGGGGCCTAAAATCCAATCAAGATATCTCTAAGGCGGTGACTGACAGGGCACAATTTTTTCCTGCTAACAAGACTGAGCACAACTTTAGTTCTAAATGTCCCTCATTCACAGAGACATTGTAGTGAACCTCGAGTAACCTGTAAGTCATTCATTCTCATTCTATGAAATCTTGAGGCACTGTACATGCAGCATCAGTGTTTTTTAACGTGGAAGGTGAGGAGGGCGGCTGGGCATGAGGAGCTTTTAGTGTGGGGCAAAGAGCTGTGCATGTGGTTCTAATACATGCATTCTGTCCCTGTATGCTGACAATCACTGAGTTAGAAATCCAGTCCTGTAAGAATTAGGTTAAGTCAAAACTATATTTCAGGATATTATACCAATACATTCTTAAATATCTACCTAGCTCCTATACCATAGAGAATTACATAAACTGAACAAAAATACAGAATCATACTATTTACAACTTCTAAAGTAGCATTTCTGCTATTGTAATCCCAACTTTATCCCAGCCCTGCTCACTCAAATATCCTCCTTTCATGTTTTTCTCTAGCCGATGTCAGTGAAAATTTAATTCTGTTTTCAGCCTACAAGGTGAAATTCAAGTATTTCGTTCATTTTTAAATCCTAGCTGGATATGGAATCTACTTTTCTGGCATCTTAAAAACAAAAGTTGATTTCAATGTAGGTCTACATGGAGACACTGACCAGTTTATTTTATCAAGTTCTCTTCCAACTCTATGCTTTTTTTATTTCCAATATTCACAGTACCTGGAGCTGGAGGAGTATGAAGAATCAATTCTCTGCTGCAAGGACTACAGATTGAACCCTTGTAGGCTCTCACTCTAAAAGCATAGCTGGAATTGCTTTCAAGTTCTGAAACAACTTTACTCGTGCCATGCACTTCTATCTCATTCCATGACAATATTTCATCATCTCTATTAATCTTCCGATATTCAAGAACATAGCTATCAGCTTTATCCTTTTCTGGATGGTCCCAATTTATCAAGGCATTGTTATAAACTTTGCTCTGTTCCTCATTGATCTCTGGAACATCTATGCCTGAAAGAATTATGAAATAGAAAACAACATTAAAGTATTAATATTTCAAAACCTGTATTTTTCCTCAGTAAAAATGATGTTTTGACAATCTTAAGGACTTCTATACTATCCAAGAGTTTTCTAAATTTATACTACTATGTATAAGAAATAGAATAAGTATAAAATAAGATATATTTATAACTGAAAGGAAAAAGAATAAAAAATAAGACAAAAATTAAAACTCAATTACAGCTTTAAGTATTATAATTATTAATTCTAAAACAACAAATTAAATTTCTTAACCATATGATTTCACCTACTAAATAACAGCCCTGGATTTGAAATTTTTCATCTATGTCCTCTCATAAATAAACTATTATTTTAGTATTTTAAAATCTAAGTTTGGTGAGCTCATCAAATAAACTCTCAATGAACATCAGATAATTTACTTTCATATTTTCTCCTGTAGAGTTGCAAAGCAATTAAACTAATCTTGGTATATACATAACATTTTTTATAAGAAAATCAGAAACTAAAGAAAACACATAAAAAATTTTAAGTAATCCAAAGGTAATCACTAGAACAATTTTGTGTAGATCCTTCCAATATTTTTCCCCAATGGCAATTCCACTATATGGGTATACCAATATTTAACTATTGGGGGGGAGGGGAAGATGTTGAGAGGAATGGGTAAAGGGGCATGAAAATCAAGTACAATGTATTTTGAGAAGTAAAATTTTAAAAAATAATAAGTTTTAAAAAATGTAACTATTATGGGAAATGGGTTTCTTTCCTTTTTTATTGAAACATAATTGATGAATATCAGCATCTGTGTACAGTACGTGATGATCAAATCAGGATAATTAGTATACTCATCTTTATGAGTATAAAGAAAACATAAAACATAATCATTCTTTGTGACCCTAAATCAATTTCTTGCTAACCACCCCTTCCCCTCCTCCTTTCCCACCTCTAATAACCACAGTTCTGTTCTCTCCTTTTGAAAGCTCAATGTATTATTGTGATTTGGGGGAAATGGGTTTCTAATTTTTCACTAAAAATACAATAATTAAAATATTACAGCTAAAGCTCTGTGCATATGCATAATCTTTCCCATAGAATAAATTCCTAAGCTTAACTCCTTGAATCATATGGTAAGAACAATAAGCTGTAAGAGTTACACACACACACACCCCCCACATCCATACAGACACATTCACAGCAAATTACAGAGAAGGATTATAAAATGAAAAGTAGAAGTCTCCCTTTTTTTCTTATCCCGCAGCTATACACAAACAATGTACAAGCATGTCTGTGTATGGTGCATTTATACAACTAAATGCTATGCAGCCATATTGAGAACTGGAAAGCCATCCAAAATACATTCTAAGGTTAAAAAAAAAAGTACAAATTACAAAATGACATGAATAGTATATCCTACCCCACACATCCCTTTTCTTTTTTTGAAACACAGTTTACTTAAAAAATGTGCATGTAGGAAAAAATGAGGGGAATATCCATCAGCTGGAAGCTGTGTGGCTATTGTCCACTCTTTCCCATCTATTTTCGTGGGTCTTTGCTATGCATTGATACAACCCAAGACTACCCACCTTCAACCTCACCTTTCCAGAGACCATTTTGTGATTCACAGGGGAGGGAGGGCCTTGGACTCACAAATAATCTAACATGTATAAAAAAAATAATTCATACACATTTTGGAAACAGAGGATACAGCATATGATGCAGAGTCAGCATTTGAAAAAATAAGATAGTCATTATAAATAAGTATATATCAGATTCAAGTTTAGATTTGAAAAGAAAGATCACAGTATTCCTTTAAACAAATTTCCTTTGATTGAATATACAAATCCACAAATCTATTCCTATATAGCAATTAGACTGTAAGTATGTCTTCTTTTAAGTGTTGTAAGAAACCTCAGGAAGATGAGTTGAGATGCTGAGAATGAAAAAAGGAGATGAAGACCCACTGCTAGGAGGTGGCAAAACACAAACATAAGCAATGTTATGGCTGAACTTTGACTTCGCAAATTCATATGCCGAAGTCCCAAATTCTAGTACCTAGAATGTGAATGTATTTGGAGATAGGATCTTTAAAGAGGGAATTAAATTAAAATGAGGTCACTACAGTGGACCCTAATCCAATATGACTAGTGTCCCTATAAGAAGAAGAGATTATGGGGCCGGCCCGGTGGCGCACTAGATAGTGCGCCGCTTGGGAAGCGCGGCGCTCCCGCCCGAGGGTTCGGATCCCGCATACAGACCGGTTCCCGCTCACTGGCTGAGCGAGGCGCGGGAGCAACACCAAGAGTTG
>NW_007726140.1:139562-250042 GCF_000696425.1 Galeopterus variegatus | reverse complement strand
CGGAAAAAAAAAAAAAAAAAAAAAAAAAAAAGAAGAAGAAGAGATTAGGACACAGACATGCACAGAGGGAAGACCATGTGAGGACACAGGGAGAAGACAGCCATCTACCAACCAATCTAACAACACCTTGATCTCAGACTTCCAGCCTCCAGAATTGTAAGAAAATGAATTTCTTTGTTTGAGCCAATGTCTGTGGAACTCAGCAGCCGTAGAAAACTAATACAGCAACATAAGCAGTTCAATGTACTAGAGTCAATATTAGCATGTAGATTCCATTTCTAGGTTTCTGCCCTAGAGAAACTCATCAACTACATGTGCAAAAAGAAACGCTGACAAAGATGTTCAGTACAGCACTGCTTTTATAGAGAAAATATAGAAACTAATGGTCTCTCAGTAGAGAAATGATCTCTTATGAAAACCATAAATAGTTAAAATAGAGCTTTAAACCAGAATTTCGTGTTATGAACAAATATTTATCTCAAACTTAATTTTTTTAAAAAGTAATTTATAAAAGAGATACATATAATGTGATGCCATATATAAAATGTTTAAAGACATACAAACCAACAGAATATAGTTTTTGTGCATAAACCATAGAACATAAATGAGATACAATTTCAGGATACTATGATGCTCCTGGGCAACTTATATGCTGCTTTAGAATGTCAAACTCAAGGGAATCTGGGGTTTTTTTACACAATGTGAATTCAGACTGACAGAATAAGGTTCTGCCTTCACTAAGACTTACCACTAGAGAAGAAGGACAGTTCTCCAAGAAGATCCGTTTGTTTAGACGTATTAACAACATAGTCTTCAAAAGAAGTCTGAGCTGCAGGTCTAAAGCTCTTCAAAGATTCTGTAGCCTTCTGTATTCTGCAGACAGACATTTTTTTTATAAGAATGATTATTTAAAAAGCAAACCGAACTAAACACCTGCAATGTGATTAACAGAAGAAAACCTACACTTCATTCAACATTCAAGTTAACAATGAAGCAAGACTACTTCACGTTAACGCAGCATTAATCACTCAGAGCTAACGTTGAAATGACATTGCTAAAGAGACTAAAGTTAAAAGTAAAAGAAGATACCTGAGGTGGAGTTGTTTTGCTGTCTGTACAAAGCAAGACTGATCCGTCTCCTTAAGCACTTCTTGAGCATATCCCACCAACCCATTGTTCTCTAGAAGTCCCTGATATTCTTCCATTTGAGTCTGAAATTTGTCTAATCTTAGTTTCTTAGAAGCATCAATTGCTTTCAAAACAGATGACTTCCGCTCTTCTAGAATTTCAAAGAGCTTTTCAAAATGTATAATTGCTTCTTCTTTAGCCCTCTCTCCATTACACTGTCATAAAACACAGCATTACACCGTCATAAAACAAAGCATTACACCTCATCTGTTAAATCCAAATGCCTTTTCACAAAATTCTACATAATTGTATTTCATCTATATGGTGACAAAATGATCAAAATTCAACAAAACAAACCCAGATATTGTAAGGCAAAAACTTTTTGTCACACTGATCAGAACAATAATTTGGCATCAAATACACTTAGCAAAGAACAATTGACAACTTTTTATTTAGACTTTTTTTGTAATTTTATAATATTATACTACCTTAAGCTTTTCATCTCCAAAGTCCAGCAATAGACAATTTATTCAATTAAATAATAAAATAATCTTTGATTTGCATATAAAGTAACTTGAAGCAGAAATGAACTGTTTAACCAAAGACAGGAAAACACATTTCTAAAGTTTTGAATTCATTTCAAATTAAGAAATTTTTTAACACTTCCCACACCATTCCAATTTTTTAAAAAGTTAAATCACAGTCACAAAACTCAAAACATTAACATTCTTTACTAAGACCTAAGACTGTAAGTCTCCTCTAAAAATTAACATAATTTAATTATAATTAAATCCTGACAGCTGTGTGACCTGCAAATTACTTAACTATGCCTATTAATCTATGCCTGAGATTTCTCTTCTGAAAACTGGGGTAAGAGAAACCATTTAGGGTTTTTGTAACGATTTAAAAAGATTATTTACATAAAATGCATACCACAGTGTTACCTAAAACATTACTATCACTATACACACAGCTATTCTACTTCGTCATAAAATGATCCTATCTGTAGTGTTCACTAAACATTTTGAATTCCTGTAAAATCAAAGCTCAACTTGATTTTGAAAACAAGAATAAGAAGGGCACTCATAAGCACCTATCATAATAGACTCACAGCCAGCAGCCAACAAAAAAAAGTCTTCAATAGCATTCTTAAAAGCTGGTAGAAGTGCACTGTGCATTTTCTAGTGGCTTCTGGCCGACACTTACAATGAAAGGAAAATTTTTCAAGATTCCCTTTTCTGTTTCCTAACTCCAACAGCCACATTTTAAAAAAAGGGGGGGGAACAGAGGGTAGTAATATTTTGATAGTATTTTAATGACATATAACAACATTACACTTAGAAATATCATTAAACATACACAAAAGATTTTTTCCATCTAAGCAAAATTATAGATAAAAAGATAGTGTCACATCATCACTGAGTAAAAGTTAAGAATGGAGACAAACTCTGTAGCTCAGAAGAAGATTCTTACCAATCAGCCTACAAATGCTGCTTAGGCCAAATATACAAAAAAGTTCAATAATTTCCCAAGATCCCAAATAATCAGTGTCTGCATGACCACTTGATGCCTGAGTTCCTCAATTTTCAACCTATCTGATGATAAACCCCAAAACAAGTACTGGGTTCTCCTTTCTTTCAGAAGTAAAAGGCAGCATGTCTCAAAGACCCGATAAGGACAAACCTAAAGTGACCAAAAATTCAATCCCTGAAGCAACCTACTATCTAAGTGATAATTTGTTTTGTGTTGGAGATTATACCAAACTGAGTTTGTCATTTAATCAGGAAAAAATATGAAAAAAAGAAAATCCTACCTTTAAATTACATGGAAAATGACTTACGGTAGTAAATGCAATCCGTGCTGGTAATATGGTACTAATTCACATAATTCCTCAATAATTTGACTACATTTTAGAAAAAAAAATTTTTTCAAGAAGTAACAGTCTCAAACTAGCTGGGATATTTCGGTATTTAATTACAACTCAAAGTGATCAGGAGTAGTGACTCTTTGTTTCAAGTGGAGAAAAGAAACAGATATACATCAATGTCAGTGAAGAATATCTGGAATTTTAAAATAACCCAGTCTTATCCCCTTTTACTATTTCAAAATGCTATTACTTTTTCTAATTTTTTATTGAAGTATATTAACAAACAGAAAAATGGCATATAACTATAAAGATTAATGGATCTTTATAAACATACCTATGTAACCAGCACCCAGCAGAGCATCCAGATTAGATAAAAGAATAATACACCAGTATCCCAGAAACCACACTTATACTCAGTCCAGGCACTAATCCTCCCCTCCTCAACAACAACCATTCTGAATTCTAATTTCACTTTTTTTGGCACTTTAATCTAGTTTCACCTTTTTTGCTACTTTTCATAAATGTCATCATACAGTATCCTTTGTACCTGACATCTTCCTTTCAACATTATTGCAAGACTGATCTACACTGTTACATGAAGTTGTAGATCATTCATTCTTATTGCTATTTCTATTCCACTACTGATGGGCACTTGGGTAGTTCCCACTTTGTAACTATCACAAACAATGCAGCCATGAACTTCCTAATACGTATCTTTTGGTGAACATATGGAGAGTACACTCAGAAATACCTGGAATTTTAAATACACCTGGCCTTCTACACATATAAAACAGGTAATTGTGAAAGCTATCACTTCCCCTACGTTACCACTTTTGAGACCTTATTAAGTGCCATATAAAGAGTTAGTCATTCTTTCCTCTGTGTTCCAATATCATTTAATTACTACTTCTATCACAGCACTAATTACACAGCATTATAATTTATTCTTTACATCTGTTTCCCTAGTACCAGAAAAGCAGGGGTGAGATCTAACACGAGATTGTGTTCCTGGCTCATATAATACCCTCAGGATCCTATGAACAGATAAATGTCTAAAGTAATAAACAAAAACTATGCAAACCAGTTTATCACTTACCTCCATTTCTTTCATTAACAAGTTTAGTTCAGAAATTTGACTCTTCACCTGGCTCTCCTTACCAATAAGGTAATCAATATCCTTTGAAAGCTTTTCCTGTTGAAGCATATTTGTAACAAAAATAGAAGTTTAACAAAGGCCTTGCTAAAATTTTTAATTACCCAGTACTCATCCTCCTCTACAGCCTATGATGAATAGACAGTAAAATCAACTATGGTGATTATCATCAGTAACGTGGGGTAAATGGTTACTGGCCTAAAACACACAGGCCCAAGGACAAATGAAAAATTCAAAGCAGGTTGGAAAAAACAACAAGGTACTCATGCTTAGATTAGTAAAAAATTCTGAATACACAAATAGTACTTTTTTGTTGTTTATCACTCCCAGAACTCTTCTTCCCAAGGCTTCCAAATAAATGGAAGGGCAGCAATTCAAATAGTATTGTTTTCCATCAGATTTTATAATTCACTCTTACACACACCTGTGCAAACACACACACACACACACACACACAAAGAGAAATAACACCAAAGAGCCTTCCAAAATAATCTTCATAGCCCCGCCCAGCTTAGAGAGCCATTAAATAATTACAAAATAATGAAATACAGATTTATAAAAATAGGCAATTTCCGAAACTTTTTGAGTAACTTGTTTATAAGGTAGTCATTTCAAAATTAGTATAGCTTCCCACAGAAGTAACATCATAGGTTTTGGAGAGCTCCCTGGTCTAGCTCAGAATACATACTCTGTAATATATCTGAAATATATTTAGAAAAACAAAAACAAAAGTCCTGAAGCACCATGGGGTAAAAAAAGTTATAATGGACAAATGTATTCAGAGTCTAAATAATAAGAAGAACATCCAGGAAACACCTGTCAAGCTGTAGGCCTGACAGGAGGATCTGAGCATTTCAGGTTCTCAGTCACTGCGGATGACCTGAGATGAAAAGGGTGGGCGAGAAAAGAAGAGAGGCAGAGACCCAGCTTACAGGAAATTCAGAAATAAGTCTCCTACATATATCTTCTTCTTCTTCTTTTCTTATACAATGTAAAAGGGTAAGAAAACATATGCAAACATAAAAGTAGCAGGTTTCTAGCAGGACCCAACTTTATTTCAGAGGAGCACCCAGCAATCAGAACTGTGAGTCTCCTTGATGACTCACTGGAGAGACAGAGCAAGGACTCATTAGGTAGAAGAACAAGATTTCTGAGCACCAAAGGCCAAATGGAGCCAAGAAAGAAAGTACAAGATGTTAAGGGAAGGACAAGACATAAAATCTTGTGTCTTAACCAGCATTTTACAGATGAGAAAACCAAAGCTCAAAAAGTACAAATATCGTAGTCTGTAGCTGAACTAGAAACCTACTCACTGCAGAGTACACTGACCACTACTTTACAGGCTGAGAGGTACTTCTTCAGTACCCAACTGCAAGTAAAATGACATTTCTTCCAATACTGTCCCTATTGGGCCCATGCTGAAAACAGAAGGGCTAGGTACAGATTCCTTTCTAACTACAGAAGCAAAGTAATGAATTTGGCCTTTCAAGTAAGACTGAGTGCTAAAACAGCTAAAATTAGAAGTACAAAACAGGGTAAGATAAACTGATGGACTCAAAGAGGTAATGACCAGGGAAGAATGGATGACAGAATTCAGAAACCTGATCTAATCATCTAGGCAACAAACCAACATCAGAGGGAGAAAAAAAAATCTATGTTTATTAGAGGGGGGAGGGGGAAGGAGAGAGATTGGAAAGGGGCATAAAGAATAAGTATAATTTGTAACAATGAATATGCTAATAAAAAATAAACTTAAAAAAAAAGAAACCTGATCTAAGAGCACCATAGTTCACTCTTGGTGAGTTTTAATGCTTACACAAAGTTTCTGATCAACTATAACCATTATCTGAGATGGCTCCAGTGTTCTTAGTGCCTTCAGACCTAGGCAGTCTGTATTAAAAGATCAAATCTGTTTTAACCAAGAAATCAGTAAGTCTATTTATTCATAGGCGTCCAAAAAATACAGGCACTGAAGATAAAGTAAAATATAAAAAGACAAGGCTCCCGTACCTTCAGGAAGTTCATCTAATGGGAGAAGCAGTTTTAAATTCTTTAGATAAATCAGGACCCCAGTTTTCTAGGAACTGATTAGAGGCTAATTTCTCAAGGACTCAAACTGTTCAAAAGCTTTCCTCTGGAACAGAGGTTTTAAAATGCTAGTATGTGTCAGAGTCTCCTGAGGTCTAAAAAAGAACACAAAGGCCCAGGTTCCTTGAAGTAGGACAGGACTGGCCTCTGCCGTTATAATGGCTGCCCAAAGGTGACTCTAATATCCAGCATAGTTTGAGAACTTCTGTTTCCCTCTTTTAACCAGGTCCTTGCTCAAAGGCACTGCTGTGGATTCAATGTCCTCTTCAAAACTCACTGAAGCTTGACCCACACTGTAACAGTGCTGAGAGGGTGGAAAATCGAATTATGATCAAAAGATGAGGCCTTTA
The DNA here is from genome assembly GCF_000696425.1 of Galeopterus variegatus. Taxonomy (NCBI): domain Eukaryota; kingdom Metazoa; phylum Chordata; class Mammalia; order Dermoptera; family Cynocephalidae; genus Galeopterus; species Galeopterus variegatus. The sequence goes on along the minus strand of NW_007726140.1, from coordinate 243,456 downwards.
AGAGATGATTAGATTGTGAGGACTGTGCCCTCATGAATGGGTTGATCCGTTCATGGAGTGATGGGTGTGGTTCTGATGACTGTAAAGAGAGTGAGAAGGTTAGCTTGCTTGCTCCTGCCATTCTCACTATGTGACACCTGGTGCTGCTGTAGAGTCACCACCCAGAAGGCCTTCACCAGATGGGGCCCCTGGGCCTTTGGACTTCCTAGCCTCCAAAACCATGAGAAATAAAACAAAAAAAGTGTTCAATGTCATTACAAATAATGGTATGTGGGGCACACTGTGGAGTACGGTAGAGTGACAATGACTGCATTTACTCTCCCACCTGAAACAACTGAAAAATCTAACAAAATATATGAAATGGTTCTCAAGACACCGGACACCAAGAAACAAAAAGGTAAGATATTTCCCTGAAAGATGGGAACCAAGACGACTCTGTGATTACCCCAGCTTACTGTCTGGAGAAGACTGCTACGGCCTGGTGCAGAGGGGAATGTAAACGAAGCCCAGGGTCTCCCATGAGTTCAGGAGATGAAGTCAGGAGTCCCTGGAGGCCAGAGTGTGCAAGACATAAAACCTAAGAAGAGCCGGCTATAAAGAGAAACAACTCCAGAGATGTACAAAGGGTCTCCCCCTTGCATATTCAGCAGAGCACTGCTCAGCTTGTGTGTGCGGAAATTGCCAGATGCTAGGGAAAGAATCACCCAAAAGGATCAGCAGGAACAATTCTAAGGCTCACACAAGGCTGGGAATAGTGCCTGCTTCCCACTAGCCAGGCTGGGGAGGAAAAGAAAAAACAACTCAATATATTCATAGGGCATCAGGAAGAGTAATCAAAGGACTTTACCTCAATTGTCAGGTAAATTTAGCCTAGAGCTAAGTGCTGCTCTGTACTGCCTACCGAAGCTTAATAGCAAGACCAAACTGTTTCCAAGTATGTAACTTAATTACATACCCAAAGAAAATTCAAGAATGCTTGTAGGAATACAAAAATATCTAGCTGCTAAAAAGGTAAAATTAACAATACCTGGCAGCCAATCAAAAGTTACCAGGCATGTGAAGTAGCAGGGAAACATGAACTATAATGAGAAGAAAAACCAGAGAAAACTGACTTGGCAGTAACACAGATGAGAGAATAAGTAGACACGACAATAAAACAATTATACCTGTATTCCACATGTTCAAAGAAGATAGAGGGAAGACTGAGCATGACATAAGTATAAAATGCAAAATATAAAACTATATGTAGCGCTGACCAGTTAAGTCAGCTGTTGAGAGCATGGTGCTGATAACACCAAGGTCCAAGGTTTTATCCCTGTACCAGCCAGCTGTCAAAAATACAAAATACACACAAAAAAAACTGTGTGTGTGTGTATATATATATGCAGCTGGACATGGGCCAAAAAATTTCATATCTATATATTGTTAAAGATAGAAAGGAAACAATCGAAATGGGTGGTAGGTTTATGGATGGGTTTGTTCCTTTTTAAAATATATAAAACATTGTTTAAAGGAAAAAAAAAAGAAACAGCATTATATACCACTGCCTACTTTGCTGCTGATTATCAATCAAATTTAAAAGTTTTAAAAGGGTCATATATGTTAACAGACTGGAATAATTCAGCTTAGCTTGTAAGGGTTCCACCAGAATAAACAAAAAAGTTTATACTAATTCTATAGGCTAGAAACAACAATCAAGAGTCTTAAAATAGCTACGGTCCTTCAAAGTGTCACTCCTATGCACACATTTAATATCACAGGTATTGGGCTCTTTTGGGGATCATGATGAAGTGTCCTTCATCATTCTCTCTTTCCTCAGAGTTCAGAACTAGCATGGTGTAGGCTTTAACATATACGGGGCATTTTCATATCAGTACCACAAAGAACTACTAGTTAGAAATACCAACAACCTAATATTAGTAGATCATTAAGTAACACATTACTCCGTTAACTCATTTCAGTAAAACAGACCACATAAGAAACTGTGATTTTATAAATAGAAACTTAAAGGCATAGAGTAAAGTTATAAAGAATCAAAACTCAGTTCCAAAAATAAACAAGTCCTACCTTTAAGGTTTTATAGGCACTGCTCATACTGGTCACACGGTGATTGGAATGATTACCACCTAACTTACAGAGATGACAAACTGGCCTCCTACATAATTCACAGTACATGTTTATTCTCTCCGTTTCATGTTCTGGGCACATTAAAATCTATTAAGTAAGGAATGAAAGTGTGATTAGGGATCTAGGTTTCAAGTAATCTTATAAAGTTCCAAAATACAAAGATTTGCTTTATAAAAGCCATTTAAATGAATAAAATTGTAAAAAGAAATAAAAAAGCTTGATACAGATCACGAAAATTCTCTAAATTAGAATTACTATTTTTCAATTTGAGGGTTCAAATGGTTAATATGTAGATGTTATTTCTCCCACTGGGTGATAAGAAAATAAAAGTTTCATTCCAATCAGATTCAAGTGAAATGTTTAACACAGCTAGAAAGGCCCTCTGACAACACTGACGATTCATGATCATGATCAATATTTTTATGAGGTACGATAACAATTTATGAGAACCTATGGCCTCACTATCCTTACAAGAAATCTGTTACTAAGAGAGTCTTGGAACACTATCATATAAGCTCCCAGACGTGTTTGCTTTTACAAATTAATTGCACACTGACCAAATTTAAAACTGTGTTTTTCTGATTTGATTGTCTTTTTATTTACTATATAAACTATTGTATAGGTATGAATGAAATTTTACGTGAAATAACAGTCTTCATTTGAAAGAAAGGAGTGATCCCTTTAAGCTAGCATGTTAATGAAATCTGAAAGTTATTCATGATTCCAACAGATTAGATTTTAAACAATTAACTGGTCTGATAACTTACAGACAAAAACAAACAAAAAAAGAAAAACAAAACAAAAAGTTGTAAAAGTTTTTTTAAAACAAAAAAAGTCCTAAAACCAAATATGTAGGTTCAGGAGAAAAACTGGAAAATCCTACCTAAATCAAGATTTCAAGTTTTTCAGCATGTCCAAGTTCCTACATTCTCAAAACAATTACATTTAAAATATAAGTTTGGCTTTCTGCAAGGAACAGTCAAAAGAACTCCAGTTTACAGGGAAATATTCTATAAGATAAGGAACACCCTTTTAGAATTTTATTATATGGAATGACACTAAATACTGAAGGAGAAAAAAAATTTTTCTCAATACAACTTCATATTTTTTTGGTTCTCTTATCAACCTTTTATTATATTTGTAAATATAAAGTATAAAACTGCAAATTCATATTCAAAATTTCATGAAATTTTTAATTCACAAAAACCCAAACCTATTATAATTCTTTTAATAATCATAGGTTATTTCATGATAGAAAGATATATTGATCAATTTGATTAGTCTTTTAAAAGAAACATTAAAATACCAGGATGAAGCCATAAATTTTTAAAGATCTATTACCTGCCTCATTTAAAATGAGATGAGGTACATCATTCAAAACATGGAAGTACAGACTGTTTTTGTTTTAATCTATCAGTCCTACACTATTTAATATAATGTAAAAAATACTCAGCTTTTAGTTTCAAAACAACTTTTGGGATTTTTCCTCCCATTTTTCTATTACAAATTGAAGGTTTTATGCTTAAAAATGCAAATAGATTTTTCATACTCACACAAGTTACTAAATTTTAAGAAAAAAGAGCTTTAAAAGAATCAATTATAGTTTTTTTTTACCTACATAAATCAGAAAAAAAATTAGGATGTCTCAAAATCATTGATGTGGCAGGGCAAACAATATATAAAGTTCTTTTGAGCATTATTAAAGAAATTACCCAGAATATTTAAGGAAAGCAAATTCTACTTGAGATATTATATAACCATTATATCACAAGCTTCAAAATATTAGGCTGTAATTACTATTATTTATTCATAATACAATTTTACCTAACTAAAAATATTAGAAAAATATGTTTCCCAACCATAAACAATTATGGGTTTATCACACTAAAGCATAAAAGCCTTTTGACTTTAACCATTTCAATCTTAGAGTACATCTGAGATAACTTAACCTTTCCTCTATTACTCAGAGTGATCATTATGAGCTTTCACTTATTGTATCACACTGGATCGAAACAGAATAAACCACAATATTGCCTTTTAAGCTGTTGGAAATGTTTAGCCATACTAAATAACTCCAACTAGGCCTTAAGTTCTTAAACCTGCTTTTAAAGTTATTTCCTTTCTGTCAAGTTCAAGACTTATAATTATTTCTTTCATAGCACTATAATATTCTAACAATGAAAACTTCACTTACCTTGGGTCTAAAATTAGTGGTTGGGCCCACATATTCATGCTGAGCTTTTACAGTACCCCAAGGATGATAAATTTTGAAGCATTCATTGCAGTAGCTTGCACTACAGTCCATGCAACTTTTTGTGGATTCCTGAGGTGGTGGTTTACAAAGGTCACACATAATGGCTGTGGCTGCCCTAGCTGCTTGCCGGTATCTTTCGACAATAGTTTCCAAAGTGAAATTTCGAAACAGACCGTTGATTCCTCGTTCTCCAAGATCCACATCATGCTCACAGCCAGGGCAAGGAAAAACAGTTGTTCTAGGGGTCAATGAAGTGCGCTTCCAGCCTGTGTAATTAGTAATTATTAGAGTGAAGAAAAGAGGAGTAATGTTTTGGAAAGATACAACGGTTCAAAAAGTTTGTGGAAAAATAGAATTAAAAGATGATACAAATCTTTCCATGAATTTTTTTCAAATACCCTTGTATATCTACAAATATATTCCAAAAACATAAAACCCAAAGTGGCTCTCTTTGAATCAATTTGTATTCTGAAAACGCTTTATTAAAGATTGTTTTCTCTTTGTATATAAAAGACAAGCCTGAGTTATTAAATAGTTACCAAATCAAAGAGAAAAGGAAAATATTCTAGAGTAAATCTAACATGAAAACCATATTAAGTCAAACATAGACATAAGGATAAAAAACATAATACAATACTACACAGGGTCAGAATTCTTTGAAATTATATTATCAACATTTACAGTTATTTTTATATGCCATATCCAAAGGTGAACACAGTCTTCACCAACTGACAGGATATGACTTAACCTAAAAGAGCAGGTGTCTTTAACTCAGGGAAGACACATGGATAGGCCCCAGGCAGGTCCATGTGTGCAAAATTTTCCATCTACTTACACATGCATATTTTCTGGTTAAACAACCTATTGCTTTTATCAGATTCTCACAGGAACATATGACCACAAAATTTTTTAGAACCACTATGATAGACAGTTTCTCACTGTAGTATTGTTTTATCTGAAAGAATTCAGTAGTCAAGATCATTAGTTAATTGAGGGCAATCTATACACTAGAAAAGTGAAAAACTCAATTCATAGACCTAGAATAAGAGGGACCAACCATTAAGTATCTTCTTACAACCTGGAACAAAGAATCATTATGATTACTTAATTCAGTAAGCCAAAGTTTCTCAAAAAGTATTACAAATAATTTTACAATATGTATAATACAATGAATGACCTTAAATATCACAGTTTGGTTCAGTATTGTCATCCCGATTTTAACAAATCAAGAAACCAAGGCATGACGTCTATAATAACCAGTTCGCAGGAATCCAATCTTGTCCATTTAACATAGAAGCATGTATACATATTCCCTCCTCTCCTTTATAAATCTGTTCTTAGATTATGTAGTCTGGATTGCCCACAAAATAACTCCCTTAATATAAATACAAACTTGTTAACCTACAGCCTTATTTCATACTACTATTTATCCTACAAAAAATGAATGGTAGTTAAACGTAGTATACCACATTTAGAAAAGGTCTTCATATAGCTACATTAATATTACTTTCGCACATGACTATCACCACTCAAAAGAGTATTTGAAAAGATGTCTGGCATGATAGCACTACAGGTAAAATTGAGCAATCAGAGCACGATATTACTCATTTGAAGTGACTTTACAGCATGCTAAAAGGCACTGGGCCCCAAAAGCTACTTATGCAACAAACATGCAGAGCCTTTTTAATATCTTAAAGATATTTTTAACTTTCACATTTTTAAACACTGATGCATCAAAAAAAAAAATTCTGTCCCATAAAAATGTGAAAATCCTACCTAAATCATATTCTTGTAATAATTCAAAAATCATGCAATACAGTCCAAGATGTTTCACACCACAGCAGGCATATAAAGAAATAAGCAGCAAAGCTACTTTTAAAACACATGCCAATGAAAATTTCATTTAGTGAAAAAACAAGCCAATAATTCCAGAAGTGATATAGTGCAGTGGTCAAGTTTAAACAAACAAAAATTCACATTTAATTGCATGCTTCCACACATGAACTAGGTGATGGAAATTTTAATGAATGGATAACTAATGTCAAAGTTTAAAAAATGGGTTATTTATTGGTTTTATGAATTGAAGGTTACGACCAATTAAGTAACAGGATAAAAAAAAAGTAATCATAACAAAATCATGTTTTAACATGTACACTGGAGACACCCAGATTTTGGTCTTCATGTTCAGAAGTTTCAGAAAAGATGTTTTATCCCTTTTCTGTACATCTCTGTTAATTATTTTTACAATCAAAAATAAGGTGTAAAGAATCATGCTGAACTTCTTAAATCAGATAAAATATTAAATCAAGACATGACTAAATTTTTACATAACTTATTCAAATAGATACCTTGGCTATTTTTCTAAACAGATCTTAAAAGCTCTCAAATTTTTCTTATGAATACAAGAAGTGTCTAAAAACAAATAGAATATACGTCCAGGGCAATAAAGAAAACAGTACAGATCTCGGAATATTCTGGGAAGTAAACCTAATTTAAAAAATCAAGACAGCAGAACTAAGAACAGAATGCAATAGAGTCAACTTTCTACTTTCTATAGCTGTGCTTTCTAATACAGTAGCCACTAGCCAAATGTCGCTATTTAAATATAACTTAAGTTAAATTAAAAGTTCAGTTCTTTGATTGCATCAACCACATTTTGAATTCTCAAGAACTACATGTGGCTAGCAACTACAGTATTACACAGAGCAGGACTGAACATTTCCATTCTCATTGAAAGTTCTATTGGATAGTACTGCTCTATATAGCGTGATACAATTAGAAAGAAAAGTAATGATGGCTTGGAAAGGTAAGGAAGCAATGTAAACCAAGCAATGCTATTGTATATGTCAAGCCAAATTTGTAGGGCCAATAGTATTTGCAAATTATGTCAACATTATCACCAGAATCAATTATTTTCCCTTATCTTTACTTCAAAGACAGATTAAACAATAAGCATAAATCATGACAACTTTAAAATGAAGTCTCCAAAAATTTTTCCAATTGGTTTATAGCAAATCCCCCCAAAAAGTCACCTTTCAGTCATATGTTTTACCATTTAAATATCAAGGAGAAAATAAAGCATTTCAAAACAAAGGGAAGAGAGTCAATTTATAAATAACATGTTTCAAACCTCTTCCAATTGCATCCTCTCGCACATTCTGGTTACAAGCCACTCGCGCACTGTTACTACCTTGCCACTTAGTGGAGTATCATTCCCTGTGCTGGACATTTGTGTTTGGCAACAGGCTGGTATCTTATGCTGCCACCTTAATGTTTCTTCTGGCATATTCTAACCACCTGATGCCCCTGAGTTACATTTACCCTTGCAGTATTATATTAGCATTCTTCCACCTATAAAAACTATTTTTCCCAGCTACTCTCTGAATCAAAAATAAGTAACAGGCAATTAACTTTTTTTAAGCAAACTGCTCCCATTTCAAGGGAGACAGAAAAGGGATAACATTTTGGGTGTTTATTATTCTCCGGTAAAATAGAGGGTATCACCAGCATTCCACAAAAAATTAGCCAATTTTACTTTAAAGGTCAACTGGAACAAAAAAAATTTTTTTTGATCAGATAGGTTGGCCCATCTTTCACACAGAATCAAATACTTAGGAAAGCCTAAAAAAGGACTGTACATTATTTACCCATAGGGGGTAAAACCTGAATGTTAAAACTCTAATGTGAAACATTTTAAAACATTAACAAAGAAGAGACATCATATGCATAAAACAAGCAAAGATTATGTTATTAACAACAAAAATTATCAACACCTTCAATTAAATTTTTCAATACATAAGAAAGTACTGGCTTATTTAACCTCCCCAATGTAGCAACATGAAGCTTTGTTCCACTAAATAAATGTAAAGGATTCTTAAGGTACCGTATACTAAAACAAACAAACAAACAAAAGGAGTATATGTCATTTTCTTCAAAAATATCATGTCATGTATATTGACAAAATGCAAGCACAAATAATCAGTGTCCTCCTTAAAAACTTCAAGACTTGCTTGAAAATTCAGTCCTGTTGACCTTTAAGTTATTTCAGCCCAATTTGTTCACTTTCTACAGAATTTTAAAGACTTGACCACTGATGTTTAAGAACTTTATACATACACAAAGTTATTTAAATCTAATACTATATTGCCTGCGGCCACAAAAGCAATAAAGCATTTTCTACCTCTCCACCCCAAAGATCTTCGTTGTGATGCTGTGAACAATGAACAGAAAGCTAGATTTAGAATTTAATTTCAAAGAGAAGATTTACAACTTGTTAACAAAAGATAAAGCAGTAACTATGTCCTGCACATAATACAATTATTGAATTAACAGTTAAAATGTGTTTTTCCTGGTACACATGGTATTTACAAAGCCAGCAATATAAAACACTTATCAAGCTATCTTACTAGAATTCAGAATTATTCATTGTTGCAGCACTTGAGATCTATACTTCATCCTATAGTTCGTATTTTTAAATAATCACATTTCTAGTAACTGTTGGAAATACAAAGTAAAAACAAGCATCTTTTGTTTGACCTTTTACTGATCTAAAAACTGTAAGTAAACATTACTAAAACTAAATATATCTTTGTGACAACAGGAAAATACAAAACGGGAGAAAAGCTTGCATATACGGGTATATGATCAAAAATATACAGAGATATAGCTCTTTCATTTTTACATAATTTAATATGCTACTGTGTTATGCACACAACCCTTACTCTCCTTTCAAAGTACCCTTTTATTTTAAAAGATCTGTCAAATGTTTAATGCAACACCATCCAAAAGAAATATATGAGACAGAAGTACAATGTCATTTTAAATTTTCTGTTATACAAATTTAAAAAGTAAAACATGAGTAAATTAGCATTAATAACATTTTATATAAACCATTATATCCAAAATACTATCATTTCAAAATGTAATCTCCATAAAAAATTATTAAAGGATATTTTAGTCTTTTTTTAATTCAAAGTCTTCAAAATCTAGTGTGTATTTCACACTTACAGCACATCTCAATTCAGACTAGCCACACTTCAAGCACTCAATAGCCATTTGTGGCTAGTGGCTAGTGGCTACTGTACTGGACAGACCAGGTCTAATTAATCCCTTTATTAAACCAACAGCAAAACTAATTTTTAAAATTTTATTCCTCTCTTACCAATTGCTGAAAATAGGGTTTCTGGTTTCCTTTTCAAGTATGTCTAACTGACAGAATTTATTTTTTAAAAGCCTGTCAGGAAAAAAATAATAATAACAGGAAAATTACCCATGAACCTATCTTTGAATCTATCCAAAGAAAAATTACAAGCAAATGCCCAGTAAATGAAAGTTAAGTAACATTATAACACAATGACTTCTACTAGTTTAAAACTGGTGATCATGTAAAGGAGGGCAGTCCTAAAATTTACAATCATTTGATAAAAACCTCCAGGAAGGATTACCATACTTAGGGCATTCTCACCTTCTGGGTACTCTATCTTTATCTATTAACTTGCTCTGTATGTTTTGTTGATGAAGGACTGTGCTCTAATTATTGCATCTCTTATGAAGCTTTGTACAATGTAGGCTAGATGCTTCTTAAAAAAAAAGACAAGTCTATCTTGTTCATCACTCTTCAGCATTAGCCGTGTCTGGTAACCAGTGGGCACTCAAATACTTGTTGAATGAATGAATACAACCGGTATTCAATAATGCATAGAACTTCAGTACTGGAGAAAATCTGGCAGGTGACAGAATGACTGACCCAACCTACCATCCAAATCAGCAATACTGTCTGCAACATTTGCAGACAGTGGTTGCCCAACCACTGTTTAAGACAAAGACTGAAAACACTGATGGCCCCAAAGTTGAATGGGTCAGACCCAAAGATGTGTTTTGGCTGTCCTGCCCTATGGTGAGCCGCCATGGTGTTTTAGAATAATTTGAATTAACTGTCAATACTTAAAAAATATATATTTCACATAAAAACCCTATCAGGTTTTTTGTGAAAAAACAGTAAATCTGACAATCTTGGTATGCCCCACCCCACATAATTCATTCGTGCCAAGTAGCTACTGCCTCCTTTAACAAGGTATCCATTCTAGTCTCCACAGTCCCAAACCACGCCCCACTGTCTCCAACAGGGAAGTGTAAAGGCTGCTAAAACTTGGGCTGCTGATTTTCTTACAGTAGATGAGCTCATGGGAAATTAAAATATTTATTGTTTGTTTATCTATGTCACAAAAGTAGAATGGAAGAGGGTCTTGTATTTATGATGCCTGAGGCCTGCTTAATTAATGCACCTATTTGGCCCCTGTAGCATCTAGATTTGACACCTGATTTAAATACTTCTTTTTTTTTTTTTTCCTTTTTGTCTTTTTTCGTGCCCGGCAACGGATCGCAACCCTCAGTGTCGCGCCCGTACCGGGCCGGGACCAGCAACGGGATCGCAACCCTCGGTGTTGCGCCCGCTCCTCGCTCAGCCAGTGAGCGGGAACCGGTCTGTATGTGGGATCCGAACCCTCGGCGGGAGCGCCGCCGCGCTCCCTAGTGGCGCACTGTAGCAGTGCGCCACCGGGCCGGCCCTAAATACTTCTAATGACATAATTAGAGAGCCCATTTCATTTTTGGACAGCCTTAAGGGTGTGTGTGTGTTTTCCTCCATGCTTTGTTATTCCCTCTACTCACTGCTTCGGAACCTTTGCTAAAGATACCCAGTGTACTACTTCCTCATCCACAAGTCAGCATCATAATCTGCAGTCATCCCTTCTCCAAATTAAACATTCTTATCTCTTGTAATTGTTCTTCCTAGAAAAGTTTTCAAACTCTTCATCATTCTAACTTCTCCCCCTCAGCACATAATCCAACTTCATAGCATAGCAAGAAGAGGGAAGAACATCTCAGTAATTGTTTGTGATCTAGACAGTGGAATGGAGCTTTTGTTCTGAAAAAAAATGCCAAAATTAATTGAATATAAGCCATTATATTCTTTGCACGAATCTTGTAGCAGAGATTTATCATTCAACAAATATTTATTACGCATCTACAGAGCACTGTGCTAGGTAAGTTCCTAAAAACAGAAACAGATAACTATATTTCATATAGTACTTAATATGAATCACATATAAAAACTAATGAAATCTTAAGATTAGAAGCCCACATAATGGAATTTTATAAAATATGAGGGTACTTCAAAAAGTTCACAGAAAAATAGAATTAAAAGAATATGAATCTTTCCATTAACTTTCCAAAGTACCCTCAAACATATGCAAGCACAATCTAATTATAACTAGAAATACTAGTACTTAACTAAAATTCCACTTAATTGTGCTGAATATTAATACACAAAAAGTAAATTTTCCTTGGTCAACCAAGCAAGAGTCCCTAAAAGATCAGCCAATTGAGATTTACCAATAGAATATCAAGTTTTATCTGGTAGGATGATTTCAAGCAATTTCTGTCTTTCTTCACCTCCTCAGTGTGCCAGATGCAGAGCAAGGAGGGGAACTTAAAACTGATGACTTCAAGAAGTGTATAATCTTCTGTCTTCACACTCTCCACCCTCTCACAGCTTGCCTAATGCTCCTTTCCTTGTATGTACATATAATTTTTATATGCGTAAAACATCTTCCAAGTAATTAGTAATTGCTAATTGTTTTTTTTAAAAAAAAAAACTTTCAAAATAGCAAATATCACCCTTAAAACAAACCTACTCTTATCCACTTCTTGACGGAGCACATAGAAGGAAATACCACCCAAGGAGATTCCAAATCGCAGGGTGGACCAAAAAAAAGAAGATATTCTCTAAAATACAACTTAGGGAAAGAGATTCTTTTCTTTAAAGTTTTTTTTAGAAGATTAAAAAGTTGCTCTATACTATAAGGGAGAGAAACTGGTAGAGTGGACAAAAGGATTAAACTTAAAACCTCAAAGTCCAAATTGGACAGAGATGAAGCTCTAAAGTCTGGTACTATGGCCACCCACGTACTCCACACAAAGAACATGCTTAACATGAGGCTGGGGTATTTCTACCCACCTTTGTACTTTCCACTGATTTCTGTACTCAGATTTGGCCCTGAATTTCAGCATCCCCAGTGATTTCAAGTTAATTTTGACCTACGTTAATCCTGCAATAGCTGTCCAGAATAAAAAGCAACACTATCCAACAGCACACAATTTAAACATTAGTCATGTAATAAATGCATATGGTATGTACTATACATCAAATTAGATCTACTTATATGCATTACTACAGAATTCAATTACTATTTATAACGTTCAAAATCCTTATTTTGAAAAGTGGATGAAAAACAACTGAAGAAAATAAAACCCTCAGGTGGAATAAAATGCTACCAAATAATCCCTCTAAAAAGTTTTCTAGTACTAGCCATTATGTAGTTTCATCGCTTAATTCTTCAGTATTTATTTACATATTATCATATATGGGTGTTTCCCAAATAAGTATTTTGATAGTCCATTATTTTATCATCTCAAGGACATCACAGGGTCAGAACATCCCCTAAAATACAAAGTTAATAAGGGGCTTACCACAAAGTTGGTGTTCAATATCTAATATCCACTTTCAGTGTATATCAAAAGATAATAGAAGTTCATTTTGACATTTTAACGGCAGGGGCCCTTTATAACTATAGTTTTATTTGCCTGAAAAAAATAACCCTCAAGTGACAAAAATGATTTTCTTTCCACAATTATCACTGAACACAACCGTAAGCTCCTCCCTAGACAACCCCACAGTTCTACCACATACCTGGTCTGTTAATCTTATCCAGGCTAGAAGAAGGGAGCCAAAGTCGAGGACTGCTCTGATTGGAGTTGTCTGATCCCATGTCATTGAATGAATCATCAAGAGTCAGTAAGAGTTCTTTCACACATTTATGACAGATACTATGTTGACAAGGGAGAATCAGTGGGTGGGTAAACAGCTCCTTGCATGCAGGGCAAATGAGCTCTCTTTCGATATTCTTGATGGTAACCTTAAATTGAAGAATAAAAAAATCAGACTCAAAGGCTCTTTGTGGGTAAATATATTAACAAGCTTATACCTCTTGTATAAGTACATGTATTTACCTTTCCAAAAGAATTAAGAAACAGACATTTTTTAAATCTGAAGTTCCTTTTCAGCTACGAAATTCTATACCACCAATCCGCCTCAACACCCATAACCTAGAACTGAAGGGACACTAGACAGAAAAAGGAAAGAAAATGTGGCCGGCCCATGGCTCACTTGGGAGAGTGTGGTGCTGATAACAGCAAGGCCACGGGTTCAGATCTCTGTATAGGGATGGCCAGTTGCTCACTTCGGAGAGTGTGGTGCTGACAACACCAAGTGAAGGGTTAGGATCCCCTTACTGGTCATCTTTTTTTTTTTAAAAAAAAAGGAAAGAAAGTGAAGTACAAGAGAAAAAATTAGCATAAAATATTATGGGGCCACAATATTCTATGAATAATTATAAAGTCATTCAAAGTAATCATGAATGATTCAATTTAGGACTTCGGTGAAATCCTAAAAGCAGATTATTTCAATAAAAAGTTTGAATGCAGCAATAAGAATAAGAATGTATTCCTACTTAGTGCATTAACTCTGTGACTGGTGAATAACAAGAGCTGGTAAAAACTAGGTTAGCTAGTATGTTCAAAGGGCCCTAGATGAACTCTATTTACAAGCTGAATTATCAACAATTTTCTACATTAAATGTGACCATTTTTCATATGCTGCACCAGTAATGCAGCTAAAATGCTTGAGATTCTCATGCTGTATATCAAAACAGTTATCTTAAAAGCACTTTAAGAATATTAAAAGGGTGTAGAGAACTAAAAGGCACCATTGTAAGTGCTCTCAATTCTACAGGCGTTCACCATTTTAAATAAGGTACATTTTAGACTCTTATCACAACTAAAAAGGTTTGATGACCTCACGCCAGTTTTTCCATCCTTCCCCCATGTAGTTTATTTTCCCCATGTATCCTAAACTTCAAATGCTATGAATCTATACTCTACATCCCTGCAATTTAACAACAGTTCAATGTTAAAACTACTCATACCTTGTACAATCATTTCAACTATTGGAAATACACAGAAAATGAAAATTGAATTAATTCACTTATTTTTGTTTTGTTTCGTTTTTGTTTTGGCAGCTGGCCGGTATGGGAATCCGAACCCTTAACCTTGGTGTTATAACACTGGCTCTAATAATTCACTTTTTTTCCCTATACTAATGGCTTCCTTTTATTTTTATGAATGTGTATTTAGGCATTTCACACACTTCATAAAACAATGTCTAAAAATCTCCAACTACATTCTTTATCTGAGAAGTGAAATTTTACAATTGTTATCAAAGACAGGATTGTCTTTTTGAAACAGCTTATTTATTAATTAGTATAGTAGCATATACCTGTATCTTAGGATATGGAACTGAAGGGTCCTCTTCTTTCACACTGGAAAATCAACTACATAATATCATACCTATGTTCAAATGAATATACTGAAGAATTCTGCAAAATTTTAATCAAAATCCACTTTCACCCTTTTAAATAATTTCCTGGGAGGGCCAATGACAAACATACAGTGTGCTCATGATGAAATCATGAATTTCTTCAGAATTAATTTTTATAATGGCCCTTTTGATTATGTTGATCCAAGTAATGCAGCGGTGGCAGGTTGGATAAAGTCAAGGTTTTAGTTTCCCCACATGCTGTCTCACTTGATTTAGGAGGGCTTGGGAATACCCAAGAATTATCTTCTATAGAATTTCTGCCGTAAGAGCTGTGTTCTTGAAAGTTTGTACCATCATTAGGAATGCATCTCTCATTATGTCCATGATTGGAGAATTGCTTTCTTTGATAAAAATCTTTATATCTCTTGGTAAAGGGGGAAATGTATGCTAACCTACTCCCCCCAGTATGACACAAGTGCCTTAATGATTCTTGACAATTCAATAGCATTGCAGCCAACTGTCTTTATCATTGCCAGTGGGTCTTTCAGTGTAGTGTCTTTTGCTGCATCACCCAAATATTTAATAAAGACCAACGTCATGTCACAATTTTAATAAATTTGGAAATAAGATAACCACACCTCACAATCACATCAAAGAATCTAGAATATTCACATCCTATCACATCTCACAAAGGGTTCGACAGACACCAAATCAAAGGAAAATATTGTCCTAAATGTCCAAAATAGGTTCTCACACCCACTTTATGTATAAAACTATACGGTCAATCAAGGTTTACCTGTCACTGGAGGAAGATCTACAATCCTTTCCTGTACATAAAGTAGTGTCTTGAATGTGGCTTTTTAGTCTCAATGGATATAAAGTAATTCTTAACCGAAAGAAAAATTAGTGTTCATTTTATATTCATTGACGGGGGATCAATATGATTAAGAGAAATGTGAGGTGGTGGCTCCCCCCAGCAGTTTCAAAGGGCTTCCTCAGGAAACTTTCGGAAGAACTGCATATCCGACCCCTTCAAATGAAAACATTCGTACCCCCGATAGCTGCCAAGCCCCGGCCCGCCCCACTCGAGCAGGCAAAGCCGGGAGGAGCCTTTGCTCGCGGCGGCAGCTGCAGGCAGGGACCCACGGGGGTCCGAGCGGGACCCGAGCGCCGGCCCCACGGCGCTCCCAGACAAAGGGGGCCGGACACGCCCAGGACACACGCGCCGGCACGCGAACCCCGACTCACTAAAGCGAATTAAATCACAGCCTGAACCCCATTAAAGAGCCCCGCCGGGATTCCCCGAGGTGCTCAGGTGGGCAATCACCAACCAGCGCTCTCCTCCGGGCCCAGGGGAATCCGAGTGCGGCTCTCCGGGGGAGAAAAGGGGGCGCCCCAGGTTGCGGAACCCGGGCCGGGACGGCGAAGAGGAAGCGGGCCACCACCGCCCGCCCTCGCTCCTCCGGGAGGAGAGGCGCCCTCCAGGATCAGGGCGGAGGGCACAGAGAGCCGGGGCCCCGGAGCGCCGCATCGAGCTGGGAGGCGGCGGCCCCTCTCCCCTCGCTCACCAGCGGCTCTGAACCATCCCCCTCCATGGCAGCCTTCCGCCAGGTGTCATCAACAGCAAGGTCCAAACGGGCAGACCGGCAGCCCCGGGCAGGGCTTGGTGGGCGGGGCCCTGCGGTGACCGTGGAGACTCGGTCCGGAGCCGAAGGACGAGCAGCTCAGCCGGACCCGCCAGCGGACCGACGCAGCGGGGAGCAAGCCGGGGCGGACGAAAGCACAGGCGCGGGAAAGTCCCTGCTACGGCCCCGGGAAGCCCACCGCGCGGCCGGCTGCGGCTGCGGCTCCTGCGGGCTGCGGCTGGGCCGGCGACTGTGCCGAGACCAGGGCGGGGACGCCGCGGAGGGCGGGGCCGGGGCGGGGCCGGAGAGGGGGGCACCGTCGTCCGGGCAACAGCGTCTGCCGCACAAAGGAGGTGGGGCCGCCGCTGGAGGAGCTGCGAGCTGCTGAACGCCGGGCGGGAGAGACCCGACCAGGAGGGGCTTGGATACGGCTGCCTCCACCTCTCCCTCCGCCCCTCACTCTCTCCGGCCCCGGCCGTCTCCCGACCGCCCCTGAAGGGGCTGCAAGCCTCCGAGGGGCGGAAGTGAAGGCGGTGGAGGCGGAGGGCGCGCCGGCTGGGGCGGTCCGGCTGCGCTGCGGCGGACTGCGGCCCTCGCCCCCGGCCCAGCGCCGACCCTCTGCCCTCCGTTTTGCTTTCCCTGGGATTCGCAAAGTGCGGCGCGAGGTGTTAGACAAGCCCCACTTCCGGGCTCTAAACGGGGCGGTGGCGGCGAGGGCGAGACCCAGCCGGCTGTCCTGTGCGGTCGCAGCTGGGCGACCCGAGCGAGACCCCACCCACCCCTACCGCAGCCCCAGCCAGGCCGGGCCTGGGGGGTTCCCCTCGTGGGTCCCTGTCCCCGCCCGGCCCTTCCCCCTCCTCTCCCGGCTCGATTCGTTGGGTCTACTTCACATTCCCTGACTGGCCACAGGTCACTCGTATTCTGCTTTCTGATTCTACACACCAGGGCGCGGTGCCGTCACGCACTACACGTTCTTTCCAAGTGACGCGGGGACAGCCCACAGGGTAGAGGTTCCCCTCCCAGGTGCTGGCCAGGGATTGAATTCAAGAGACGGCAGCAAAGCAGCGCCCCCCCCCCCCCTGCTGTGCCCCTGCAGCCGCTCTGCGGTTTCCCTGAGGCCAGAGGACAGAGAGTCCCGAGCGACTCTGGCACCCACGCGCTTCCCATCTCAGAGACTAATGACGTAAATTTCACCTGCCACGGCTCTACCGCGTTTCTTCTGTCGTTTTCAGGGCACACAGACGACAAATTAATCGGGGACTGCTGGAAACCATATTATCAGATTAGGCCACTGTCTTCCCGGCAGGCTAAATAATGTCACCTTTAGGTATTAGACTAAAAGAACAGGTGCTCCGAACTGCTGGGCAAAGGGACCACGGAGCTGTAGGCGAGGCATCCCGTGTAGGTTTTGAAATGCTTCCCACTTTTATTTCCTGTTTGATAGAAGTCTCTCCTTGTCACAAGTTTCGCGGTCTTCCCACAGCACTGTCAGCAGCGGTAGCCTCTTCTCCAAACCGGCAGCTAAATAGCAGCAGCAGTGTAGCATTAAAAACAGCAAGGGACTATAGCAATAGTCTTTAATGGGATACCCTCAGTTTACAGATGAGGTGCAGAAAGGATGAACGCCTTGCCGGGTACTGACTGAGCGGTTGTGATTGGAATTAACACCCGTTGTGTGGCCGCACGTGCTAGCCCTGAGACTGCTTCCTCCCCACAAGTTCTGAAGAGTCTTAATCAGCAGGCACATGAGGAAAATAACAAATGCCTGCGTAATTTAGACACGTAAATCATGTCCTCCACCATGTGCCTACACAGATTCCAAAAGCCTCAACCATTTAAAAGTATAAATCCGTTTCTGCTTTTAATACAGGCCTTTGGGTTAAATAATTCCCTTCTGGCTGTAATTTCACATCAGCACACCTGGATAGTGCTTGGTCCAAAACTTACTGGCTAACAGACTAAAAGAGACTAGAAGTTTCATTAACATGAAATAAGGATAAAACTTGTTTAGACAATATTTGCGTAAAAATAAATTTTAAGGGCCTTCCATTATGCAAATCAAACTTCACTGAGATATCTGATTCACAAAGTTCAAAAATTATGTTAATACACTTAGCAAAAATGTGGGGAACCAGGCACTTTCAGACTTTTTTGTGACTGTGTAGATTGGGACAGTATATTTAAAGGGAAATTTTGCAAATCCTATCAAAAATGTTAAATGGTTACACATTTTGACTAAGCAATTCCACATCTACGAACGTTCTTACTCTAATACTTGCATGTGTGCACAAACCCATGTACAAAGATCTTATTGGGACCTGATTTATAATAACAAAACATCTGTCATCCATAATGTGCATCCATACCATGGAATACTATGCAGCAGTTAAAATGAACCTACTGATGAGAAAGGATTTCTAAAATAGAGTGTTAAAAAAGTACAAAACCAAATGAATTCTGTATGCTGCCATTCTGGCAAAAAAAAAAAAAAAAAAAAAAAAAAAAAAAAAAAAAAAAAGGCCATGCATATATAGTCAGATAAATAAGAATAAAAATAAGTCTCTGAAATAGAATACAAAAAAATGATAACAATATCGTGGAGAAGTAAGGGGATGGAGTCAGGTATGCAAGACTTACTTTTACTCACATTGTATTGGTTACATTTTAAAATATATGCATGTTTTACTTCTAAAACATTTTCATGTAAAAAAATACTTTCTATTTAATCCATAAATGTTTAAAAACAAAAAAGAGGAGGGTCATATTGGTAAAAAGACAGCAAATATGAAAACTGCCATTTTAAACCATTGCTTTCCCAGCCCCTCCCTAGTCATTTCTAGTCCACTTGACTGCCATGGTTTGGTTCATCTCATCAGCTTCTGTCTCAACACCCATACATCCCAGCCTCCCAATTATCCAAGGTACCAAACAAACTCTTTCTAGTTCCTCAAGTTAAATTCCTGCATGGAGTATGTTTGTTTTAATCCTTCTTTCTCCTCTCTCTCTGGTCAACCTTCAAATCACAGTTTCTTCTTCCCAGATTCTGTTCTTTCTCATCTTCACGGCTAATTTCCCTGCCCAGCTTGAGCTGCCTTCTCTTATGCCTAGATTTCAGTAACAGCCTATCACTTAGGTATTTACAGATGACTTTCCATATGAGTAACATAGAAATATGTATATGTTCCCATATGTTGTTCTTGTAGCTTCACTTGCACAAAAGGCAGACTAAGCTACAGTCCTAGACTCAAGCAGCTCGGTATTGGTATATAAGGGTGAAAGGGGTGTATGTGTATGTGAATGTATTTGAATGTGTGTGTTGGGGAACAAAGATTATAGAAGGTATTTACTTCAATAACACAAAATAAGTTTAGTGAAGTGTGGAAGGCATGGAACACCATGCTTTTCTGTAAATGTTGGGAAGCTTTTGAAGGCTTTTTAGCAGAAATGCCATGGAATGTCTGGGGTTTTTAGGTTTTTTTTTAAATCATTATTCCCTAATTTGCATTCCATATGTTATCCCTTGGTGCCTACCCCTCCCCAGTTGGAGTATCCTGGCACTTCCTTTTCCAATAATTTATTTTAAAATCTGGGTCAAAAGTCAACACAAAGAAGCCTATTACATTCCTATCGCTCCCCTAAGATGCAGACTTTCAGCAATCTTGCCTTAATTGTGATACCTTATCTTGCAATTGTTGTTGTTACTTAATTTCTCTTCTATCACAAGGGCATGAACTGCCTCACATCTGTCTACTTCATGAATTCTAAAAGGTCAACAACTCCCCTACCTCCACCCCAATGCACACACACTCTTTGGGTTTCGGTAAAATAGAGGCTCAGTAAATGTTCATTACTTGATACTTAAAATAGAATCTCCCTGTAAGCCATACACTGCTCGCTAAACTAACCTGGCCTTCCCATATTGACTTCTAATACCCAGCAAGAGATTAAATTCCTGGCTGGATGAGGTCCAACAACCATGGAGAACATTTCAGTTAGTGCTTGAGGCACCACTGATTTCAACTTTGTTCGCTCTAACATCAGACAGGCAGGGTACCATTCTGTTATTTGTCCTAAATAATAAGTAGAAACATGGTGATATGGCCCCTAAAACTTGCTCCCTGTTGTGAACCCTTAGTCATTGAGCAACCCTGGATACAAAATCAAGACAGCCCTGGATTTATGGGAAAGAAGATGGAAATGAAGTAAATCACAGGGATTTACAATAGATTGGCACACAGACTGTCTATACTCCTGGATATCAGGAGGTTACAGATGAAGGGACAATGAATGACATTGTCTATCAATTATTGACCCAAGCCTCTGACAGGCCAAGTTTACCAGTCATAAATGTTTCTATGGGAACAAAGTCAGAGAAGAGGAGTTCAGAGGCCAGTAAGTTCAGATTCCCATTGCCTGGCCAAATCCTACTCATCTTTCAATCTGTAGTTCTATAGCCTCCTTCATTAGTCTAGTTTTCATTGCTTATCTGCCCTTACTCTGAACTCTTTCAGCACTTTGAGTGTAAACAATCAGTTTAACACAATTACATAGTCTCATTTCATGCACTAATTTCTGAGTTATGTAAGTTTCATCTTCCCAGCCATTTAGGCTTTTATTTGTCTAAGTTACAAAATCCAGGAGGCATTTATCCACTACATGGTAGCAACACACCAACAATTTAAAATTGGGAAGATGAGAGAAATACAGTGCTGTTCAGGCATATATTTCTCCATTAATGGCAGGCGCGTACTGGCTCCATAACTTGTGGCCAACTTGAGGTGAACAAAATTGGTACTATTTTTAGGTTGTCTAGCAGGTCCCCTTTGACCACATCTTATTATTCCTCCCCTTAGAGTTGCAAATAAAAATACAGAACACCAGTTTAATTTGTAATTTCAGATACATAATAAAATTTTTTAGTATAAGTATGTGCCCAAAATTGCATAGGACATAGTTGTACTGAAGCATTATTTGTTGTTTATCTGAAATTCAAATTTAACTCTACATGCTATATTTTATCTGGCAACCTTCACTTGTTAATGATCACAGTTTGGCTATAAGGTGTCTCAAGACCCAGCGTTGTTGTCAAAGAAGCTAGAGGTAACTGCTTTCATTTATTGAGGGCCTATTATGTACCAATAACAGTATTAGGAACCTTGCATAAAATATTTATTTAATCCTTGCAATAACCCTGTTAATTCTTTTTAGAGGGGCCATGTAACAACCACAACTGCTCCCCATCTCCACCAGAGATTAAGTAATATGTTCAAGATCACATGGCTAGATACTAAAAAGCCAGGATTCAAACCTAGGTCTCACTCCAACATCCCTATTGCACTACCACTGGTAAACATAAAACATGTAATTTACAATTTCATACAAAATCTAATTTAAGGAATATTTTACAAAATAGGAGTTTTTTTTCAAATTATCTTTAGAAAAATGTAGTAAAAATCAGAGGAAAATTGTATTTATGAAATTAGCTATTTTTGACTCATATTACAAAAGTCCAAATCTTCTGTTTGCCTTCCCTACCCCCCACACACACATTTCACCCAATTCCAAGCTACAAAAAAAATTTTTAAAGGATAATTTGCAGTGAGCACAACCTTACCATTATCACCCCAGTTTAGATTTCAGTTGTGTGAGCAACTATCTATTCAGCCTTCTAAAACAGATCATTTAGTGGTATTTTTGTTTTGGTCCCAAGAGAAGTTTAAGACTTTACATTAGTCTAGATTTCAGGATTTTCTAAACTTCATTCTTTTGGAATATGAATGTCTTCTTGTTTTAAAATAACTGCTGTGTTTATAAACTTCTTGACTTTTTTGTACTTCAAAGATGTTCAAAGTTAAAATAATTCACCAGGTAATGGTATCATTGCCTATTTCTCTATCAAAATTAAATGTAAGCTTTCCAAAGCCTCTTTTATTTAACTCAAACTGTTTGTACTCCTTCGATGTGCCTGAACAGTTTATGGGAAACAGGAAGTACTTTGTGGCTATTTATACATAAACATAAACATGCTAAATACTTGAAATATAAGGAGGTATAGTAAATTTAAATTCTATGTTCCCTGTCATCAAACCCTCATTACATGATTCCAGAATGTATGATGGTGTGAAGGGAAGAGGGGTATGAAGGTGATAAAAATTGAGGCAAATCTTTCCAGAGATCAAAATAGTTTGAAAATATTTCTTTGAGTAATCCTAGATATAGATCACAGATTTGGAAAGCTCTCTTTTCGTCTGAAGAGACGAGTTGCAAAAGAAACAAAAAGACAGCTTTCAAAAATGGCAGAAGTTTCACTGATGGTGAAATATAAGAAACTACATTTGCATTGATTTCTAAATCTCTTGAGAATTATAAGTATTCACTATACTTATTGGTTTATTATTTGATGAGTAGAAATCACAATGGTAGAGATCACTGTGTACTTTAAAAATTAAAACAATCTTCACAATAGAGTAAAATAAGCTGATCAAGTTTGTCATGTGGGTTTTAGGTTACCCTGAGATGAAAGGCTCATCTCCCACATCCAGAGAACACACAGTAAACTCATTTAATTTGAATAGACACATAAACTGCTGCCACTGAGGAGGGCAGTGGATTGGAGGTGGGGATGAACTTCCATTTTGACACTGTAAAACCTTCTGTAAAGTTTGACTATTTTGCAACGAGCATATATTCATGCATTAAGTTTGTAAACTTTTAAAGCTATGTATTTCCAATTGACTTATGTACAAAGTTTGAGAAGTCCAGGACAAGGATGAGACAACATCTGTGGGAAAAGTGAAAGAAAGAAATTATGATAATCAACTCACTAGTCCCAACTTTAAGGGAAGGGAAGGATGGAGGCAGACTACAGGCCTCTGCTCTCCTTTTACTCTCATATTAGACCAGTTTCACATTATTCACTAAATCACAAATCTGATTATAAAGTGGAATCTAACTCCTCAGAGGAAAGTACAGCAAGACAGTCTCAAAGGTTTGCTGTTCCAAGGCTAATATTCAGTGTTCCCATCATGTATACAAACAAAACAGGGGTTTTAAATGGAGTTGTTGGGGGGAGGGGTGGGCGTGAAGAGAGTGGGTAGGAAATAAGTTTGAGTTGAAACGCTGAGTCTCACTCCTTCCCAGAAAAAGGCAGAGGGAGGAACTGTCCTAAGTTCTTACCTGGAGAGCCTGCTTTCCAACCCTAGGGATTTCAGACAGACACCTGGCTTCTGGCACCTTGGAATTCAGCTGAGCATGCTCATGTGTTTGCTGCAGGCCCACTGCTGAGGCCTGGTGAAGAGGGCCTGACTAGTCAAGAGTGAGAGCCGAGAAATCCAGTGGATGAAGCCAGAGATTATTTTGTTTTTGTTTTTTCATTAGAGTGAGCATATTGTGTGAACACACTGCTATCCTGGGAGGTTTATTTTTGTTTTTCCGACTAAATTATAAGAAGCTTTAAGGATTCACAAATGGTTTTGCTCTATCTTCCCACTTAGTTTGTATCAGTCTGCTTCATAGTCGCCTGGGATGTTGTTAACATGCAGATCCCTGGATCCCACCCCAGAACTATTCTCTCAAAATGTCAGGGTTTGCCTGCCATCTGAGGAAAGCATAGCCAACTAATACACTCCTGGCCTATTGTGAAGAATATCTGAGCACCACAAGCCTAAACTCACCAACCAATCATCCTATTCCCCATCCCATCAAGAATGGTCCATCTATTTTGTAATAAACAAAAGACATCCTCTCTCCTCCTCCTTTCCCCCCGCCCCCAACCCTTTAGAGTTCATAAATAAATGCCCCTGTTAGGTGTCGCTCTTAGACCTGGGCTGCCTGCCGGAGTCCTGCTTGGCGTTCCGTTCTCAGAGGGCAGGGTTCTGGCCCTCCTCTGGCTGCGCGCCTCTTCGCCCAGCGCCAGCTCTTCCTTTTGGACTTCTCCCCTCCCCAGGGTCCATCCTTCAGAGGGCGGAGGGGCTGCAGTACGCACCCTAGACACTGAGGGTGTTCAAGGGGCGGCACGTCGGGACCACAGAGCTTAGATGTACTGGCCCGGGGTCCGCACGCATGCGCGGGAGGTCCCTCGAAGGGCAGGATGGAGCCCGGGGTGGGAAGAAAAGCGGAATGAAGGTTCTCCGTTTGTACTTCTAGCCCAAGCTGTAAATGGTAGGGGTGACCGAATGTACAGCCCCCACCTTCGAGATATTAATGAGTATTCTATTTCTTTTCAGCGGTTACAGAGCAGGAGAATTCAGGAAGGCGTATGGTTCGCCTAGGACTCTTTAGGCTGGGAGTACATTAAACCGGTCCCCCAGCCCCGGGAGCCACATGTCTGGCCCGAAGCCAAAACTACTCCAAACTCTGTAACTCAGGCGGAGTTGGAGCTACTGGGGTGTGGGACTGAAGTTTCAGGTATTCACACCAGAGCTGCAGAATCCTTCTTTCTGATGATCGCGCGCAAGGAGTCGGGTCCTCCTCTGGGCCATCACCTCTTCTCGAATTCCAGGCGCAGAGGCCAACACTGACGCCGTTTCCCGCCACCTCGCCGCCTGCGGATCCCGGCGGGCAGCGCACAGTGCAGCTTCTACTTCCCGGCACGTCCCGCCTGCAGACCACTTAGGAGTCTCCCGGCAGCTTCTCGGATGCAGCCTGGATCCCAGCCTTTCTCAAGGCTGTCTGCCCAGGCCCGGCGCCACCCGGCCGGGCCGAGGGTGTGGTCGCGAGGCGCCACCGACGGCGTCGGCTTGGGTTCCGACAGGCTCCGGGACAGGTGCCGGGCTGAAATCGGCTCCTCTAGCATGTCCCCCTCCCGACCAAAAGAAGGCTGCTTGAAATGCTCCCGGCCCGGGGCAGCGGCTAAGGACCTGGAAGGAGGGCGGAAAACGCCCAGCCACACGGTCGCTCTGCGCTCTGGACCTGATCCCGCCCTCCGGGCCTATTCGTCCGCTAGTCGGACCCTCCCTCCGCGCTCCGCGCCCAGATAGGCGAGGTCACCCATTTGAAGTCACTACGCTCGGGCAGCCCGGGGTGCGCGGGGAAGCGCCCCTTCGGCCAACGCCCGGCCCTCCTCCCATCTTCGCACGCTGAGCTCTCGTCCCTCAGTGTCCCGGGAGACCCTATCGTCGCCCGGCTGGCCCCAAACGCATCCGTGTGTGCCCTTTTAGCTCATGTCAGAGATGCCACCAATAAAGAAAAGGCGGCTACTTTGCATGCTGCAGCTGTTGAAACACCCGGGCTGAGAGCGCGGTCCCGGGACTCCAGCCCCCGCCCTCCCCGAGCGCTGGAATGGACCGGCCGAGGCGCCGCGCGCCCGAGCACTTACCTTGCCTTTGGCTAGCAATTCCATGATGTAGCCAAATTCACTTATCTCCCCCGACTGGGACATGATTACGACCCTTCACAAACTCGGGGGGACCCAGACAGAGGCATCGAATTTGTCCTTTTTTCCCTCTTTTTCTGTTTTTAGTCTTTTTGCCAAGCTCCCCGACAGGATGCTCTTAACGAGGAAAAGTGGTGAAGCAGGGAAAAAAGCAAAAAGCGGGGTTGGGTGGGATGAAGGCCATAGAGGGCTCCTGGGCAGCCTCGTCCGGCGTACTTGGCTCTGGGGGCAGCGGTCGGGGCAGCGCGATCGACTGGAACAAACGCGGGCGGCGGCAGTGGCGACAGTGAAATCCTCGCCAGGCGGAGCCCTGCGCACGGAGGCCCCGCCTTCTCGGGGGTCGCGGCCCGCGCCTCCCGCCGGCGTCGGACCGCTGCGGAGACAAACAAACGCGCACACAAAGCGGGTCGGTGCCTGGCGTGGCGCCGACTCAGCCCCGACCTTCGGTGGCCGGCTAAAGCGGTCCTTTATCGGTTGCCGAGGAGGTTGGCCGTCCGGGCTCCAGGCGCGAGGACCTGGAAAGAAAAACCCACCGCACTGTCTGGAGGTGCGAGGGCAGAGAGAAATGAATGCAGAGGAGAGACAACAAAGGATCTGGCTGCCAGCGCCGGAAAAAAAATTAATGAAGGCCCAGGAAATGGCAACGCCGCATCCCAAGTCAGCCTTCCTGAAATCCAATAGGTAACAAAGACCGAGGCCCCCGCTTCTGAGATGAGAACAAATGCAAGGGTTGTATTTTAAACACTCTAAGTGTGTAAGGTCGATGCTATCTCCATCTCCTCTTGATACTCCACTTTCCTTAACAATACGACAAAAAAGCATTCATGCCAGCGAGGTTCCTGGGCATCTCACCCTTAGTTTACCACACACCCATTTTTCTAATCATTTGTTTCATTACTTGAGTTAAACACTCAGTGCACTCTTCTCATATTTTATAATTACTTTTATAATAGCAGCTTCCCTACGAAGCTGCAGCTGAGATGGCCTTCGTCCATACCTGACAATGTTTGCTTCTCTTGAAAAGAAAACTTGGCTGAACAAAGTCAGTGCTAGTCTGTAACTCTGCTCTATCCAGCCAGATTCTTATCTTTCTTGAAAAGGAGAAAAGCGATAAGGGCTTGAGTTTGTTAAAAAAAAATAAAAACAAAACTTCTAGCGATAATTAAATTAGACAAAAATAAGATTTACTACGGAGTGAAACCACTTTCCTCAAGTAGGTTGGCAGAGTTTGCTATTGGCTCAGCATCGGTGGACAGGGTGGTGTGTGGCAATGACCTATTTTAAAGGCACACAAGAGTTTTGCAGGTTTAATGAGACATAGGGTTTTTTTCCTGTTTGCCTCTTCTTTTTGGTCATTTTCTAATTTCTCCTCTCTGACTCAGAAATCCAAAAGCATATATACATTTGGGGGGGGGGGCAGGGCACACCTCTCCTTAAAGCTCGTATAATGTTACTCCCTAACTGTTCTACCAGAACTTTGCCTTTTCTTCAGGGTGTTACTTTCCTCTATATGCTCTGTGTGCTGGTGCTCACAGCCTCTTAGAGCAAGCAGCAAAAGCTAATGTGCTGGATGTTGACAGTTAGGGCTCCACAGGAGGTATGACACAATCATAATGCTTCTTGGATGCAGAGCTTAGAAGCAACTTGTCCTTCTCAATGTATGCTCTTTGCTTTCATAAGAAAACTTGTAGAATTCAAATAAGGTCTGCAGCATTTATGAGTGGATTCCTCTCTAATATTAGCAATAGTTGATGGATAACCAGAAAAAAATATTGCTGTAAAAGTGAAAGTTTTTCACACTCCAAATAGATTTTGACACATGATAAATATCACAGTATTAGAGCTGAACAACCAATCTTATGTCTGCATTATAAGCGGGAGGGAGGAAGGTAGAGACATAAGGGCATACAAGGCACATGTTTGCCCTTAAAAAGCTTTCCCCAAAACCGCATCCAATGACCTCCACTTATTTCTCCTCTGTGAGAATTGGGTCATATGTCCACCCTTAGCTGCAAGGGAGGTTGAAAAGGTGATTATTTTACTCTGGGAACATTGCCACTCTAAACAAAATCAAGGATTTGATAGTAAGGAAGAAGGGGAGAGAGATGTTGGGTAGGAAACTATTAGTTTTGCTACACCTTGGGTAAATCCATTCAACTTTCTGAGTTTCAGTTTTCTCTTCTGTAAAATGACTGGTTTTAACTAAATGGTGTCTAACCCCTTCCTGTTTTTAATGCTAAGATCTCTGATCCGAGGATCCCTTTGCCATCTGGCATCACTAGCTGCCACTCTTCTCCCTTGAAAAAGTTGCTGTTACAAAAGGGCTGTCCATCTGATCACTTGCTACTAGGAAACACTCCAGGCAACATATCCTCATGAGATGCCTGGATTTCTAATCCAAGACAAAGAAAGTGGTGGGGGCAGGGTTTTAGAATCAGCTGCTGCAGTGTCAGAATTGCCCATGATAGAGCCTATGTCAGTGTCCAGAAGTTAGAACAGGGGTTAGGTCCTGAGCATTTACTCAAATGCCTAGTGGTATTTACCACTCTTTATTGTCATCAGTGTGTGAGAGCACTATGGAGCAATTAGAGACCTTTCAAAGATGACAGGCATACAAAATGAAGACCACATTAAAATTTCTCCTGATATTCTATGCATGGGCTTCAAAGACACAGGGTCAGACTGTCAATAGATACCAAATAAAAGTTGCTTTATTATTTCTCTTCTAAGAATAAAATAATATTGAAATAATATAGATTAATATCAAGCTTTACTCCCCAAAGGAACCAAAATAAGGAAGAATTTGTCTTATTTCTCTAAAAATAATGAAGTTAACATGGCAGATGCTGCTTCACAGGGAACTTCCCCACCTAAGAGGAAGATATTTAATAGAGGGATTATGTGATGTATGTATTTTTCACACTGAGAAGACCAACAATATTAATGTTTCCTTGCAGTGCAAGATCTGCTAATTGCCAACATCCATCAAATGGAGAAAAAACTTCAATATGACTGGTCTGTGTCCATGCCAATTATTAAAATAATTATAACCTATAGAGATTCACAGCTTTTGACTTCATTTTGATCCACAGCACCCTATTTTTTACTTTTAATGGTAACCAACATAATACATAATAGTTTTAACAAATAACACTAACAAAATACACAATGCGGGTTTTTTTAAAATGGTGGACATATAAATAATTGTATTTGTTAAGGCTTAGAAGTCAAAATCTAGGGCTGTCTTGTTAGCTCACTTGGGAGAGCTAGGGGCTGATAACACCAAGGTCAAGGGGTCAGCATCCCTGTACTGCCCACCTGCAAAAAAAAAGAAAAAAATTTGGTGATTAATGTTTAGCTTTTTAAGAGTTAGAGACAGAAATAAGGAATCTAAAAATATCTTAGTTTTTTGTAAATCCTCACATTTACTTCAACAGTTTTTATTTCAAAGGTGTAAACTTAAAATCTGTATTTCTGATGCAAATGTATCTCAGTACCTATACCCAAAAAGGCAATTTTGAAAATCTCTTCATTTTTTTGTAACAGCTTTATTGAGGTATAATTTACATACCATGAAATTTACCAATTTTAAGTGTACAGTTTAGTAATTTATATTGAATTATAGAGTTGTACAGCCATCCCATAATTTGGTTCTAAATCATTGGAATATTCCTCTATTTATTGTGATTTTCTTTAATTTCTCTCAGCAATGTCCTATAGCTTTTAGTGTTAAGATATAGCACTTCTTTCATTAATGTATTGCTAAGTATTTTATTCTTGTTAATATTATTGTGAATGAAATTGATTATTTTGGGGGGATTGTTTATTGCTAGTAAATAAATACAACTGATGTTTGCATTATGAGGCTGTATCTTAACAATGGTGCCAAATTCATTTATTCATTCCAGTAGATTTCTTATCATAGCATCTGTAATTGAAGAAAATTTTACTTTTTCTTTCCAATCTGTATTCCTTTCATTTATTTTTCTTGCCTTATCGCTCTGGTTAAAACCTCCAGTATAAGATTGAGTGAATGTGGCAAGGATGAACATCCTTGCTTTATTCTCAGTCTTGGAGAGAAAGCATTCATTCTTTCACCATTACATATTGAATGGTTTAGATACATTTCATAAATTTTGTTATGTTGTGTTTTTGTTTTTATTCAGTTATAAATATTTTCTAATTTTCCCTTGTGACTTCTTTGACTCATGAGTTATTTACAAATGTGTTGTTTAATTTCCAAGTTATTCCAAATATCAAAATTTTTTAGATTTCTCATATTTTTTGTGTATTGATTTCTAATCTAATTATGTTTTGAACAAAGACCATTCTTTGAAAGACTTCAGTGTTTTTAAATATATTGGGACTTTTTTATGGTCTAGCATGGGAGTCCACAAATTTTTCTTAAAGGGTGAGATGTTAATTAGCCATGTTAGAGTTGCAACCATACAGTTTCTGTCACTATGTAGCTCTGCTGTTAAGATGAAAGTGACCATCGACAACAAGTAAATAAATTGGTGTAGCCATGCTCCAGTAAAAATGTATTTACAAAAATGTGCAGCTGAATAAACACATGAAAAGATGCTCAATGTTATCAGTCATTAGGGAAATGCAAATCAAGACCACGAGATACCACTTCATAACTACTAGAATGACTGTAACCAAAAACACAGAGAATAACAAGTACTGGTGATGATGTGGAGAAATTGGAACCCTCATATGTGGCTGATGGAAATATAAAATGGTGCAGTCAGTGTGGAAAACAGTTTAGTAGTTCCTCAAAAAGTTAAACACAGAATTACTATATGACTCAGCAATTTCCTTTCTAGATATATACCCCAAAGAATTGAAAACAGGAACTCAAACAGATTTCTCCCCTGCCCCTGGGGTCTGCCACCACCTCCATGCAGCCTTCCTGCCTTTGCCAAGGCTTACTCCAGCCCCTTCCTCTGTCATCCTCAGTCTCAGGCTCCCGTCTGCCACTCACCACCTGCTCTGGTGACTGCCTGCCCTCCCCCTTCGACCGTGCAGTCCATGCAGGCAGGGCTGGGGTTACCATCTCTGGGTCCCAAGTGCTGCTGTCAGTGTCTGGCACCTAATGAAACCTGTTGAATGTTGGTGGGCAAATGAGTGCTGTATTTGCATTAGGGCTGTCAAACAGATATTTGTATAACAGTGTTCATTGCTACATTTTCCACAATAACAAGGTGGAAACAACCCAAGTGTCCATCAACGGATGAATGAATAAACTAATATGGTGTACACATATATTGGAATATTATTCAGGCATAAAACATAATGAAGTTCTGACATATGCTACAATATGGATGAATGTTAAACATTATGCTAAGTGAAATAAGCCAGTAACAAAAGGACAAATATTGTGTAATTTGATTTACATAAAATATCTAGAATAGGCGAATTCATAGGACAGAAGGCAGAGTAGAGGGGCTGCTGGAGAGTTGGAAATGGGGAGTTATCGTTTAATGGGTACACAGTTTATGCTGGGGATGATGAAAAAGTTTTGGATATAGATAGTGGTGATGATTGCACAACATTATAAATATAATTAATGCCATGAATTGTACACTTAAATATGGTTTAAAGAAAATAGGTGACTTGCCCTTGGGCTGCAGCAAAAATCAGTTTTATTTCTATATACTAGCAATAAATAAAATAAATCCAAAAAATAAAATTAATCAATTTAATTCACAATAATATTAAAAAGAATAAAATACTTAGCAATACATTAATAAAAGAAGTGCAGTATCCTAACACTAAAAGCCATAGGGCATTGCTGAGAAAACTTAAAGAAAATCTCAATAAATAGAGGAATATTCCAGTGTTTTAAAACCAAATTATGGGATGGTTGTACAACTCTATAATTTAATATATATTACTAAACTGTACACCTACAATTGGTAGATTTCTTGGTATGTAAATTATACCTCGATCAAGCTGTTACAAAAAGTAAAGGAGATTTTCAAAATGACCTTTTTGGGTATAGGTACTGGGACAGTCCTTGAGATTTTTATTGTGATTTTTTTTTGGATTTACAGATTAATTTGAAAAAAAAAATAGAGAGAAATGTTTACAATTGGGAGTCTTCTCTTCCAATAACATAGTTTGTATCTCTGTTTACTCAGGTCATTTTTTATAGTTATATGCTTCAGGGAAGGTTTTAAGTTTTCTTCTTACCATCTTACTGACATTTTTTTTTTTTTTTGAGTTTATATCCTTTACATGGATATTGCTAGAGGGTAGGAAGGCTGTAAATCTTGTTCGTTGGTTTTGTTTCTAGTCACCTTGTTGGACTATCATATTATTTCTAATAGTTCATTACTGATGTTCCTAGAAATTTTTTAAAAGACAAACTATATTATCTGAATATAAATATAGGCCATTTTTTCTCTTCTTTGCCAATGTTTAGATACCATTTTTTCTTGTCTTATTTGCTAAAACTTCCAATATAATATTGGATAGCAGAAGTGATAGTAGCCATTCTTGTCTTATTTCTGACTGTAATGGAAACAGTTCTAATAATTCACCTTTGTAGCTGATGAACGTTTGTAAATATCCTTTACTAGAACAGGAAGGTTTTTTCTATGCCTAGTATGCTAAAAACAAACAAAGAAACAAATAATCAAAACCCCTTTTTATTGGATATGTATGTGGAATTTTATCAAATGCCTTCTTGGGGCATCTATTTACATAATTGTATGGTCTCTACTTTTAATCGAGTAATAGAGTGAATTATGTTGATATTTTTTTTCAGTGTTAAACCTCTCCTGGCATATATCCTGCTTGGTTATGATATATAATTCTATCAACACATTACTGAATCTGATGCACTAACCTGTTCTTCAGGAGGTTTTTTTTTGGGGGGGGAGGGGGTTGGTGCTTAGCTGATAAAGGGATCTGAACTCTTGACCTTGGTGTTATACCACCACATTCTAACCAACTGAGCTAACCAGCCCAGTATTTTTGCTTTAATGTCCACAGGTCACTCTCTGGTGGCCTAGGGCTCTTCCTATTCCTAGTATGTGCCTTTCTGAATCAGTAACGTATTTGTAGTCCTCTCATATTTAGGTGGTAGTTTTTCTCTGTTAATATTAGTCCATCTGCCTTGCATAAGGCCCAACCAGCATATCCATTTCTGTATTCTAGTACTGCTATGGGTTAAAAAAATAATAACTATCATTTCTAGAAATTTGGGTTTGAAGAGGCATTGGCTTTAGCACGGCTGTGCCCTACATCTTGATCTGAGATCCAAGATTGATGCCATTTTAGGCTCTTGCTGGAACCCAGTTATTTCTAGGACTCTGATCAGTTTAAGTATTGCCAGAAAACTAGGCATACCTACCTAACATTTTCTTCTCTTTCAATAATGTGTGATTTCATTTAATTCCATAGAATGTTTACTATTAGGAAGAAAGGCAGTACATTAGTTAAAGTTGTCTGCAGTGGAGACATGTCACAATATGCCTCTCATAGGAGGCTTTCCAATACCCATTTGGGACAAACTCTTGGAATTTCCTCTTGGAATGAACCAGCTTGGTCAGCTCCCAATATTTTTTCCTCTTCTACATGAGAACAGAAACTTTTTCCCCCCTAAATGAAGTGCTGGTTACCTCAGTAGCATTAACAAAGTTTTCTTTTCAAGTCCTTTTTCCCTTGAGGTGAAATGGACATTGTATCTCCTAACAGTTTCTTTTCTCCAAGTTTATTGCACCAATCTTTGGCCCAAAGAGAGTAGCAAAATGCCTTGAGATTGCTTGTGAAAGGACAAAGGATCAATCCTCGTCTTAGAATTTCCCAAATGGCAATGTCAGAACTGTGTACACATATCCTAAACTTATCCACAATCTTGTGGGATGAAAGTTATTTCTTTAACAAGCAAGACTTTGCCAGGGAAGACGCCTAGGACAGCCAACCCAGGCTATCACAGGAGCCATGGCCTCCTAAGACATGCTGCTGAGCACATGGCCTTCAGTGCCTGAATCTCAAGTTGATTTGCTGAATCCTGTTATACCAACAACATTCATTCATCAAATAGTCAATTAAATATGACCGACCACCTACTGTGTGCCTGGAAGTGTTCTAACAATGGAGATTCAGCAGTGAACAAGATAAACAAGATTCTTAAAATATAAATGTCCTTTTAATACCGTGCTGTGTTTTGAAAGCTTCCATTTTGTATTGAGTTTTTTGATGCTGAGGTTATATGATCTTGGTACGTAGGGCAGAACTTTTTCTTTCTGCAGTGTACACCATGAAACTATACACCATTTCTTTCCTAGGAAATGAGATACATGAAGAGCCCATCACATTGTTTGTCATTAGATATGGTAGAACTGTACTGGAAACCAGTCTTCTCTTAACTGAGGTCTTGACTAGCTACCCACTCTCCACCCCTTGCACTTTTACACTGGGGCATAATTCTTTTGGGTGATGACAGCCTCTGTTTGTACATGGAAGGTAGGGTTAAGAGAGAAAACTGCTTCCGATCAATACAGCTGCACCATCATCATAAATAATTTAACCACACATACTCCTTTTTTATCTGCTTCTTTAATCTGCTTCTCTCATACCTGGCTGTGTTACTGCCACAAAGATTGCTCTTTGCAAGGCTGAAAAAACTTCCAGCAGTACCTCAGTCATCTTCCTGGAGCAAAGGTCGATTTGTATTATTCCTCCTGCCTCAAAGCTAAGCATCAATTTTGTTTGTTTGTTTGACCATTCTGAAGGATCTCTTGAGTGTTGTTGCTTTGAGATGTTCTAAGCCGGAGATAAAAACAGTTACTTACTAGTGCTTATAATAAGATAAATGGGCTGGCTGTAAGATCCATCTTTCTGTTGTTCTTTATTTTAGAAGGGTTTTTTTGGTGGGTGTTGGGGGAAAGAAGCTAGGGAGAAGAAGGAAGAGGGATCATTACAGGATTTCAGATTCAGATCTAGTATTGCTTTTGGGGAGCAGGGAGGGAGGAGATGGGGTGTGTTAGGAGGTAGTAATTAGTATAGGGTTGGCTGCTGTCTGATTATTGAACATGGAGTTCATTGGCTCTGGCAAAGATGACAAAACGTGTCTATTTTTCTATTTTACCAAGACATATTTTTAAAATCTCCTTGTTGTGCCAGAGTTCCTCAACAAAGGGCGCGGCTCATATCTTCATTAAACTGAAATTAAGAATGTTAACAACACCAATTTAGGCTAGCAATTTATTGATTAAACTGAGTATTTGGTAGGGCTTGAGTACTGTTCTATTAGGGGAGAGAAATATCTGGAAAGAAATTCACAGAGTGGAAAAAAGTGCTAAGAAAAGGATTCTATAATAATCGCACTATAAAAATAACATTGACTTTGAGGAGCAGGAAGGACAAGCTTTTGGCAAAGAGGCAAACACATTTTCATCTGTCCCTAAACTACCAACTGGTAGCCAGGGAGAGGTGAGGAGCTATGGTGTATGTTAAAAAAACAAAAAAAAAAATGAAAGAACACCTTTTTCTAAATAATAGCAAGACCATGAAAGGGAAAGCATGTTGAGAGCTGCATTTATTAGCCTGTTTTCTGCTTTTTAAAAAATAACTACCATATTTACTCCCTCTCCAGAGAACACTGTCCTTCTGAGCCTTGCTGTTCTTGGTGCTTTCCTTCCCATGGACTCTGCTTTATTTCATTTGGCTCTTTTTTGAATCCATATTTGAAATGGAGCTTTCTGTGTATTTTGTAGTATGAAGTAAACAAACTCTAAGGACTCCAATCACTTTTGTGGTCCCTTTTCCCAATGCCCACAGCACTTAAACAGGTCTCCAGCTGGTATACTGCAGCTCCTGGGTGCTCCGAAGTTCCTCCCACAGCTATTGTTGGTTGTGCTCTCTGGCAAACAAAAGGTGAAAAATTTAATAGTTTGAATGGCTTGTCTAGTGTCAGAAGGTAGTCAGAATTATTAACAAACTGAAAACAACCCGCAACACCCCCAGCCATAGCCTGTAGCTCTGATTCTGAAATTACCCCTCTTCATTTACCGTCACAAGCACAGTTTTGAATTCTATCAGGAGAATCATTTTGATTATATTATCCCTTGTAGAAGACTCTTCTACTATGATTTTCTTCCTAACACACTTCTGGAGCACAGTAGCAATATTTATATATATTTCCTTAGAGAAGTAATATACATTGATATAAATGAGAAGAATATTTTCTGCAAATATATCTATTTTAGAGTTGCATCAGCTTGCTAGGGGAGAGCTTTGTGTTTCACAAAGGCACTTCACAGTATGTTGTTTACTGTCAAGAAGATAAATTGGTAATATTTATCTTCCTTATATGTAAAGATTCATAATATGAAATATTTTGTTCTGTGTAATAAGTACTTAGTTGAAATATTTGTATCTCGTATAACTCCAAAAGGAGTTTTAAGTTTCTTTATTCAACATACTATTGATGTCAGAGGTAGAGTCTGGGGAGGCCCCGATAGTCAGCCTCAACCCACCCAGTCCTCTTACCCGGTTCTTGACTTTGCCAGAGGAAAGAATTCAAGGGTAGAGTCATAGTAGAAAGTCAGAACAAGTTTAATGTAACAGATAAGAAATACAGGTTCCACAGAGAGAGTGCAGCAGAGCTCCAGAGACTGAGCAGGACCCACAGCAAATTGAACATAAAAGTAAGAAATGCATACTTAAAGCTCAGTATAGAATGCAGGCTGGCTCAAGAGAGTGAGCAGGCACTTGCTGAAAGTATGTTTGATATGAAGTAAAGTATACACACCTCAGCCAGTGAAATGTGGGTTGTCTCCAGGAAAGTGAACAACATCCCTGCCTTCTGCTGGGATTCAGCTTTTATAATTTTGCTACCTAATGAATATTCAACAAAGGGGGTGGTCCCCAGTTATGTAAGATTAGTCTTACACATGCTCAGTTGGTCTCTTCTTGGACCATGTTCATTGGCCAAATCCTGTCACATGTACCACGCATATGCAAGAATATTCTTTGCTTTCTGGCACTTTTAGTGGAAGGTCATTCAGCTACCAGGATTATATAACCCTTCTCTACTGAGCATGCCTGGCCATTGGATTTGCATAAGCCAGCCGCTTGTGGTCTCATTTTCCCCATATTGGTGCTGAACATAGATTTAACTAGCAACAGTAACTTTCCTCTAGGTGAGGACCTAGAGGAGGGACCTGAAACCTTGGGGAATGGCTTGTCACCCAGAGGCACATCCTGTAACCCTAGCCCAGAGAAACTGAGTACCTTCTATATCACTATTAAGACAAATTTGGTGTATCTGTATGAAAAGAAATACTTTGTATTTAATTGTAAAAGTAAGTACTCTTTGAGTAACAGACTTTAAATAATTTGTTACACAATTACCTCATTATTTTTGTTAACAACCAAATAAAAATGACTATTGAATATAAAATATCCAACACCTATTAAGTCAAAACAAGTATTTACTCAATGAATAAATGAATGAACAAATGAATGAATGAATATATCTACTTTACAACAGGAGAAACTGAGGTCAAGAGAAAGGTTTTAGCCATAATCAAGTACAGAATAACTCAACTGAGAAATCCTCTAAACATCTAATTCAAATATTATTTTCCTCTTTTTTTAATCTTAAAAGACAACTAAAAGCTGAACATTTACTCTTTGAGAAGGAAATCTGAGAGTAAGGTCTTGGGGAGCAAAAACTTCCGATTAAAGTTTCAGAATATAAATAAGGAGGAAAATTATTTCACCTAAATACCACTTCTGTCTTTTACTCTTGATTGCAAGAGTCTAAAATAACCATTTAAATACTATGAAGTAATAGAATTTCATCAATTAAAAATAAATTTAGATAAGAAAAACCTGGAAATCTTAGTGAAGTTCTAGTTTTTTATCATATGCACCACTTTGTATTTTCCAAATGACTACTGCAAGTGGGAAATAAAAACAGTAATTCAGCTTTCTCTCCACCTGCCAACCACCAACAGTTATAGCCTGAGAAACTGTATTTTATAGTGCATGGGTCCAATATTCATTTTCTCCTGCTTTTTTGTTAGAGAACCTTGAGAAATGTGCCCAATTAAAAAAAAAAAAAAAAACCATTTTCCAGCCTTCTTTGCAGATGGGATAGCCAATGAGATGCTGATGGAAGTTGTTAGGGGGACCTTCTGGGAAAGCCCCCTTGCCCTCTCCTTTCCTTCTAGCTGAAACAGTTCTGATGCCTGCACTCCAACTGCCATCTTCGACTATTGAGGGAAACTGAGGATGGAATCATGCACTAAGATAAATGGAGAAGAAAGAGAAATGAGCCTGAGTCAAAGAGTGGTGGAACTGCCATTCTAACTCTTGACTCCCTACTTCCCATCTTCTTTTACTCAAGAGAAAAGTTAAATGACTTGTTTAAACCATGTTGAGTTTTCTGTTACTTACAATCAAGCCTAGTCCCAACCGATATAGCCACATTTGACTTTAGCAATTCATTTAACTTCTCTGTATTCCAGTTTCCTCATCTGTAAAAATGGGCACAATAACAGCATTGACCCAGAGAGGTGTTAAAAGGGTTAAATGAATTAATACATGTAAAGAGCTTAGAATTGTAACCAGCATAGACTGAGGGCTCAAGGAATCCTCTCTGTTGTTATTGTTCACCTACAGTATAATACTTAAAGCACTAATGTGAAAGGTTTATGAAGAGGCACAATCACGGCATTTGTTTCTTGCCATCTTCTTCAGAGACAGAGATCTGGGCAGAGAGCTTAACAAAACACAAACTATTTCTCAATCAAAAGCACTTCACAGATTACTAGGCACTTTGAGATACCTGAGTTGCTTGAATCCTTACCAGAGCTCTGAGGTAAGGGTGAATTTTGAAGCTTGCTTGCACTGGCAGATCATTAGCTTGCTGATTCAATAGCCAGAATCCAAGTTCACTGTTCCAATAAGGGCCAAGTTGGCTTGGTTCTCTTTCATGACGCTAGATCATGTAATCATGTACTTAGCCCTGGTTAATTGCTCTCTGAATATGATTACAAATTAAAATCATGTGGGAGAAGAAATGAGGAAGCATAACTCAGCCATGCTCCTGAAAATCTCAAAATATCTGCCTTCTCCCACTGATCGACTCCACCTACCAGCAGGTGTGTTTAGGTTTTTTGTTTGTTTTTTATGTGAGGCTTCTTTTAAAAAAAATTTTTTTTATTGAGAAATTTGAATTTTTTCCCCCCAGCTAGTTTATTTAGAAGCCTTCTGAGACTTAGGGTTTTAACTTTAGGATACCTCCCAGATCCATTGAACTCCAATCTTAATATAATAATGATGATAATAGCTAATATGTATTGAGCACGCACTATGGGTGAGGCATCATTGTTAAGTGCTTACTCATATCATCTCATATGATCCCCACAAAATCCTACAAGGCAAGTACCATTACATCCACTTTTCAGAGATAGTCACCCCAAGGCACAAACAGTGGAGTGACCTACTCAGAGTCACTGGGAGAGAAAGTGGCAGAGTCAGGCAAGAGCCCCTACTCTTGGCCACCACTTTCTACTCCATCCTATATTTATAAACTCTCCACTTTTTGTCTTTACTTTTCAACCCTGAACTGCTGGAAAAAGCCTGGGTGTGTTTTTATGCCCAGGTGCCTTTGACTATGATCCTATTTTTACCTCTTGTGATTCCTCATTCTAGTCTTTCATTATTAACAAAGGATTATAAACTCCCTTGGGGAATTTCTTCTACTATTTTAGCTACCCAGATTGTTCTGTCTTGCATGCTGGAAACTTAGTGCCTTTGGTTGATCCTTCTTTTATCTTAGCTCACTATCAAAAACTCAGGAGAGCCTCTGGCCTGTGGCTTTAAGGCCAGCTCTCTAGGGGAATTTTTTTCTGAGGAGTCCATTCCCCACTAGTGATATCTAATCTGGTAAGAATGACTTCCTGTAATACATACTAGAATAATGCCTCCTTTCCTTGATCCTAAAAGGCACTATCAAAATAATAATAGCTTTTTGAGGGGTGGGGAATGGAGGAAATTGACAAGGGATTTCTAAAAAGGAGTAGGGTAAAAAAAGTGCCCTTTTACTTCTGTGATTTTCCTCCCCCAAACCTATACCCCCAGTCTAATCATGAAAAGAACATCAGACAAATCCCAGCCAAGAGGCATTCTACAAAACACCTGAGCAGTATTCCTTAGAACTGTCAAAGTCATCAAGAACAAGGAAAGTCTGAGAAATTGTTACAGCCAAGAGGAGACATGATAACTAAATGTAATGTGGTATCCTGGATGGGATCCCAGAACAGAAAAAGTACACAAGGTAAAACCTAAGGAAATCTGAATGTAGTTAATAATAATAGTGAATCAACATTTGTTCATTAATTACAGCAAATGTACCATACTAATGTAAGATGTTAATAATAGAGAAACCGGGTACAGAATATTTGGAGACTCTCTGTACTATATTTGCAATTTTTCTGTAAATCTAAAACCATTCCAAGTTAAAAGTTCCTTTAAAAAAAAAAAAAAAAAGCACAGGCAATAAAATCCTCTCCTATCTGTGAGATTCTACTGGGCTGGCTGATAATACTGTCCTCCTCTCTATAGAAACCTTGAACCAAACACCCCCTCCTCTCCTCTGAAGAACTTTGGATACTTTATAGACAGGGGTACATCAGTTTTTATTGTTTCTACTGAGCCAGGTGGCAATTTTTATGATTCCTGTATTATACAGTTAAAGGATCTGGCATAGGGAGTGGCTTGCTAAAGATCACCAGAAGGGAGACATCGCTGGGTGTGGAGCCCTCTTTGTTTACCTCTCCCATTGCCATTACAGGCTGGGCGGGTAAACTGGCTTAGATGAATTCAATTCCATTCAACACATGTGAACCAGCACCTGTTAGAGTGAATAAGACTGAAGCCATGTTGGGACCTAAAACTGCCTAGGCTTTAGGAAAACTTTAAAAGACATTTTTTTTTCTTAGCAGGCATTTCTCTGAGTTCCCTCTTTTCCTATGGTTATTTGATATTTTGAACCTTGGTTACGGGGCAAGTAACATTATTTATATAAATGTAGAGATGTTTTTCAGACCCTGAAAAACCAAGGAAGATATCAATAAAACTATGCTGATTCCACCCCAAAACAAATCAAAATCCTGCAGGACCCTAAGATAACCTCAAAGACTAGAACAGAAGCCAGATGGAGCCTAGGCAAGTTTTGCACCTTAACATGGAGCTCCCATGGCTCATGTCCCCCTCCCTCCTGCTTTTTACTTCTCACTTCTTACCCCATAAAAACCCTCAATTAACTTGAGAATGGGAGATGAGTTAGCCTACTACCTCCTTCAGGTTACCGGTTCTGAATAAAACTGCCTTTCCTTTCCACTGACATTTGACTCTCGAGTCTTTTGTTTGTTTGGTGGCAGGCAGCCAGACTTGGGTTTGGTAACACACCTTCTACATACTGTAAGCACTGGGAACCTAAAACTGGAAAAGATTCAGTTCCCTGCTCAAGGACTACATGTTACAGTTAGGGAGAGGCAAATCTATCAATAGACAATTTCAGTACAAGAAACTAAGAGCCATAGCAGATTTGTCAAGGGTGTAGAGGGAGCTCAGGAGGAAAGGCACCTCGCCAGACAGGAGGTGGCTATTTCGCCCTAGGAAAAATCTCAGCTTGAAGTGCAGGTGAATCCTGGGTAGGGGAAAATGTGGCTTTGTTCTCTAGGGGCTCTGCTCTGATTTCTTATAGCCTCAAGGGCTCTTCCGAAGGCTTTACTTAGTAGCAGTAGTGGGACTACACTCAAGCCAGTTTTGTCAGGGCATAACTTTTACATTCTGTGGCCCAGTTTTGTGAGAACATGAAAGGGCTTTGATATATATAAGTAGCAAAATCACAGTCCAGGTAACTTGGCTTACTCCTATGTCTCTGAGATATAAATGGAGAAGGGAAATTTGCACAAGATTTTCTGGACTGTAATATGTTGGCACTCACAGCTGAGTGGTGACTGGCCTGAATCTTCTCTGTTTATGCCTTTAGGACTATTTGCTAGTTAGAACAATGTAAATGAATGCTATTTTCTGATACCCTTTGATGGTAAAGCATAGGCATTTTGTCTTTATGGTGTGAACCAGATCTGAGAGACACTCCCTGGGCCCCTTTCCTCTCTGTGAAAGATTTAATGAGTAATATTCTCTTTAGGCCTCTAGGCCTCAGTTCACCGCACTGTACAAAGCCCATTTTGCAAACATGAGTTTTTTTCTTTCTTTTTAATAGTTAAGTCACTGCATTAGAGAAGGAATTTCCTTAAAATCAGTTGTCTGTGCTGCCTACATTTTATTCTATATATTTTGAAATGATTTGCTCCCTTTCCATGTCATTTTCTGAGAGGAGAGCAGCCAACTGTTGAGTCCTCTTCTCTCTGCTTGCTACCATACCAACACCACCTCTCCTTCCCTCATCCTAGAAGTTCCTTCTCTCAAAGACAGATGCCCATATGGTATCCTGAGAGTTAACATCCTTCCTTTCATATCCACTTTCCTTAGCTCAGAAGAGAAAAAAAACTGTTTGGCTTTATTCAGCACCTGGTGTGGTCTCACAGGCTTTAATTCTTTGGTAAATTACACCGATAATTGTTTAGCCATTAGAGAAAAATTGGTCTCATAACATTTTCCTTTTATGTGTCTCACTAACATGGTAGAATGGCCCTAGCCTCCAGGTGAAGATTTAAAAAGTAGCATGTGGAGGAGGCCGACTGGGGATGTGCATGGAGGTAAGTTTACAATGTTTCAGGAGGAAAAGGATGCAATGGGAGAACATGATTTTTAAAACAGACATAGACCAGCTAGGAATTAAGAATTTCTTAGTGTCTTTAAGGAAAAGAGACAGTGAGTGATTAATATTTAGGCTTACATTTTTTGGGGAAAAAAGCACTGAACAGTAATTTAGTAGACAGTGTCCATATGAGATGTTTTTCTTCTATAACCTATTTTGATATGATTTAATTTCTCTTTGCAATAACTTTATTACAGTTAAAATACATTAAATCTTGAAAAGATCATAATTTTACATATGGCCTGAGGGATAAAAAATGGGTTTACGTGTTATCCTGCATTTTTATAAAGCTGGCCACAAATCAGAGGAATACAAACAGAATTATTTTGAAATGATTTATAAATAATATGTACACTATTGTTTCTAAGAGGAAATTCTTTTCTGGCAGAAATGACCAGCAAAATTCCTTGATTTATCCAAATAAGCATGAATTTTGTACCTACCATGTGCTGTTTGCCTCTTAGAAATTAAAAAACAAGTAAATCAAAGATGCTGACCTCAATAGCATAGAGTCTGCTTGAGAAAACAGATAATAAATAGAATTATGGTACACAATGTGATCAGTATTCTAATAGAGCCACATAATCAGAACTAGAGAGCAATCAGGTGGAAGTAAGACTTTATAATAGGCCATTGTCTCACTCTGCCTAAATCTGCAGGGGCAGGTGCAGCTTGACTTTTAAAATGAGAGCTGATGGGTAAGTAAGAATTCAGAAGGGCAGGTAAGGAAAATTACAGATGCTCCTCAACTTGTGATGGTGTTACATCCCTATAACCCCATCGGGGTTATCAGATCAGGGTGCCCACGTTCAGGTTCTGGTGAGGGCTGCCTTCCAGGCTGTAGGCAGCAAACTTTTTGTTGTATCATCACATGGCAGAAAGAGAGCCACACATGCTCCTGACTTAGGATAGGGTTACGTCTAATAAACCTGTCGTAAGTAGAAAATGCATTTAACACACCTAACCTAGCCTACCTTAAACATGCTCAAAACACTTACATTAGCCTACAGTAGGGCAAAATCATCTAACACAAAGCCTATTTTATAATAAAGTGCTGAATGTCTCATGTAATTTATTGAATACTGTACTGAAAGTAAAAACCTGGTTGTTGGGCCGGCCCGGTGGCGCACTGGATAGTGTGCCGCTTGGGAAGCGTGGTGGCGCTCCTGCCCGAGGGTTCGGATCCCACATACAGACCGGTTCCCGCTCACTGGCTGAGTGAGGCGCGGGAGCAACACCGAGGGTTGCGATCCCGTTGCCGGTCCCCGGTCCGGTACGGGGGCAACCCTGAGGGTTTCGATCCGTTGCCGGACACGGAAAAAGACAAAAAGACAAAAAAAAAAAAAACCTGGTTGTTGGGTACTCGAAGGGGGGTTTCCACTGAATGCGTATTGCTTTCGCACTATGATTATGATGAAGTCGAAAAATTAAGTGGAA
Source organism: Galeopterus variegatus (assembly GCF_000696425.1). Lineage (NCBI taxonomy): Eukaryota > Metazoa > Chordata > Mammalia > Dermoptera > Cynocephalidae > Galeopterus > Galeopterus variegatus. The sequence goes on along the minus strand of NW_007726140.1, from coordinate 199,386 downwards.
GAATCGTTAAGTCTGGGACGTCAGAAATTCTAGGCGGTACGGGGGCAACACTGAGGGTTGCGATCCGTTGCCGGACACGGAAAAAGACAAAAAGACAAAAAAAAAAAAAACCTGGTTGTTGGGTACTCGAAGTGGTGTTTCCACTGAATGCGTATTGCTTTCGCACTATGATTATGATGAAGTCGAAAAATTAAGTGGAAGAATCATTAAGTCTGGGACGTCAGAAATTCTAGGCTGAGAACCACCTGTGCAAAGTAAAGATGCAGAGAGCATAATGCTTTCAGGTGTTACAGACACTTCACTATAATTGGGTTGGAGAGAGGGAGTAACCAAGGCTTAGATCTTCAAGGGCCTTTTCTAGCATGCTAAGGAGGCAGACATTACCTTGTAGATCAACACTTCTTGAACTTGTTCATATGACTCACTTGGGGATCTTTTTAAAATGTAGGTGCTGATTTGATAAGTCTGAAGTGTCAGCTTTTCTAAAAAAAAAAAAATTCAGGCGATGCTGCTACAGCAATGAAGTGTGGTCTGTGGACCATGCTTTAGGTTGCAAATAATTACAAATTCCAGTAGCTGGAATGATCACCTGTGTACCAACATAGGACACCTTCAGCCCTTTTAAAGGAAGGGTGTGGGGTGGGACATAGACCAACTAGAGCCTCCAGGATGGTGGATTCTGCCAATAAGCTGTCTCCTGGGTTTATTGCAGGTGCCCTATAAATGATATTTTCTACATGTTTGTCATGTGAAGATGGTGGGGAAGCAATGGCAGTACAAATAATCTAGCACATTGTTGTCTTTTTTTTTTTTTTAGTGGGTGCAACAAACAATCGCAGTTACCCACACAATGCTGCTGATATTTGTTGTCAGTGTCGCCCAGAGCCTTCTCTGTTCAGCAATATGCATTTGGAGATTGAAATCTTGGCTCCAGTTCACCTCTGCAGTGGAACTTAGATCACCTCAGCTGGTGGTGGTTTCTGCAGCAGCCCAACTCTATCAGACACAAAATTAAAAGATTCTATTGTGCGGTGGCAACAAAAGAGTGGTAGAATTAAAATATAAAAATCTTGTTCTATGACCCTCCAGTTATTATTGTTTAATTACTATTTTAGGGGTTTATAAGTTATTTTGTTGTCACTCCTTAGTCCATTCTCAAAATATGATAAAGATTATTAAGTTGGCCATTTTTCCTAATAACCCATAATAGATATCTGGAATAAGAGAACGCCAGACTATATGAAATGAATGAAAATTAGAATTTTTGTGGAATCAATTGGCCTTTGGGTTATCTGTATGTACGTGTGTGTATAAACATGTTCACACATATGTGATTGTATCTGCAGGTCAATTTCTAGAAAGGAAAATGATCACATTTGTTGTCTCTGCAGGGGAGAACTGGGGAATAATGGTGGGGGTGAGTATGGGAGGGAATCTTCTTGCCAACAGTAACCCTTTTATCCTGTTTAAAGTGTTTTTCTGATATGATATCATAACTTTAAAAATATTAGAAAACAAATAGTTGTCTCGATGATTTAAAAGCCTGATGACACTTACATGTGATTTTTGCCTTTGTGTCCTTTAGTTCTGCTAATTTGGGTAATAATAGCTTTCCTCCTTGGTGATCTGGTATTGAAACTCCTTTTGTACTGTGTATTTAAGAGGAAAATATTAGTATCTTTAGGTCTCCTGAAGTTTAAACCTAGTTTGCTAAATTACCCAGAGTCTGTTACTAAGAAAATCAATCTTTGCAATAAAAAATTCCCCATAAGTCAGAATTTTTTTCAATTGTTTCCTCAGTTTGTAATTTCTGCCCTCTCTTCAGACAATAGTGAAACATAATCAAAATGAGATGCAGCATTACAAAATAAAAAGGAACTGAAGGGAAAGACATTTGTTTTCAACACAGTCAATCATCTTCATTGATGCCCTTCTCTCTCCCTGCAACTATAATATCATAGAACTCTGGGGAAAAGCACATTCCAGATATATGCTTTATAGACTAGTAACATTTAATGGATAACTTTCATTATGCTATTATATATTTATAAGCATAGAAGTGTTATTGTCTTCCATAAATACTATGAGTATTAAACATTCAACAGTTATAACCCAGTTTGCAATCTCATAAGACTTACATGGAATCTCATTTTAATAAGTTGGAGTGAGCTCTATGAACTTATTTAGACTCTTAAATTATGTTAGTACATGCCCTTTGTAGAAATGAGAACTGAAATAATTTAGATTGGGGCTCTATCGTTCTGTAATGTTTCTCCTTCAAGTAGGTAGTACATTGTTCTAAAAGACTTAAAAGCAGTGCTTTCTGAAACTAATTTGTCTACTTATATATAATAGGCCTTATGTTTAAAAATCATTTCTAGGTTTAATCTATGAGGATATAAAGATACGATATAAATGTTTTCGATACAATAATTAATATTGAACCAACCTCCACTTCGTACTTGTTTTTAGTAAAAACATCTTCCTTCTCCATAGCCTAGTCTAGCTAGGTGTGAGGTAGAAAGCCAAGAGCTGCTGGTTTTTCTTTTTTCTTTTTTTAAATCTTCAGTCTTCCCAGTAATCAGCAGTCTCCCAACAAAAAAAAGCCTAGGAGGAGATGACTTTACTGCTGAAATCTATCAACCCTTTAAAGAGAAATGAATACCAATTCTCTTCAAACTATTCCAAAAAATTGAAACAGAGGCCACTCTCCCAAACTTATTCTATGAGGCCAGAATAACCTTGATACCAAAACCAGACAAAAAGACACAACAAAAAAAGACAACTACAGGCCAATATCTTCGATGAACATAGATGTAAAAATCCTCAACAAAATATTAGCAATCAGAAAACAGCAACACATCAAAAAAGTTATACACCATAATCAAGTGGGATTCATCACAGTGATGCAAGGATGGTTTAATATATGCAAATCAGTAAATGTGATACACCATATCAACAAAACCAAGGACAAAAAACATGATTATCTCAATAGATACAGAAAAAGGGTTTGACTAAATTCAACATGCCTTCATGATAAAGGCCCCCAGCAAATTAGATATAGAAGGAAAGTATCTCATATAATAAAAGCCATTTATGACAATTCCACTGCCAATATTATCCTGAATGGGGAAAAGGTGAAAGCTTTTCCATTAAGAAAAGGAACAAGACAAGGATGTTCACTCTCGATGTTGCTCCCGCCCCTCGCTCAGCCAGTGAGCGGCCAGTCTGTATGTGGGATCCGAACCCTCGGCGGGAGCGCCGCCACACTTCCCAAGCGGCGCACTATAGCAGTGCGCCACCGGGCCGGCCCAAGGATGTCCACTCTCACCACTCCTATTTAACATAGTATTGGAAGTACTAGCCAGAGCAATCAAGCAAGAGAAGGAAATGAAGAGCATCCAGATCAGAAAGGACAAAGTCAAACTGTCCCTGTTTACAGATGACATGATCCTGTATATAGAAAAACCTAAATACTCTACCAAAAAACTTAAAGCTGATTAATAATTTCAGTAATGTGGAGGGATACAAAATCAACACCCAAAAAATCAGTAGCATTTTTATACTCCAATAGTGAACTAGTAGAAAAAGAAATCAAGAAAGCAAGCTCATTTATAATAGTCACCCCCCAAAAAGTAAAATACCTAGGAATCAATGTAATCAAGTAGGTGACAGATCTCTACAATGAGAACTACAAAACAATACTGAAAGATATTAAAGAGGATGCAAAAAGGTAGAAAGACATTCCATATTCTTGGATTGGAAGCATTAACATTGTGAAAATGTCCATACTACCCAAAGTGATCTATAGATTCAATGCAATCCCCATCAAAATACCATGACATTCTTCACAAAGAAAAAACAATCCTAACATTCACATGGAACAACAAAAGACTCTGAATAGCCAAACAATCCTGAGCAAAAAAATATATATATATATTAATAAAGCCAGGGCATAACACTACCAGACTAAAAATTATACTACAAAGCTATTGTAATCAAAACAGCATAGTACTGGCATAAAAACAGATACTCAGGCCAATGAAACAGAAAAGAAAACCCAGAAATAAACCCACATACTTACATCCAACTGATCTTTGACAAAGGCAACAAGAACATACATTGGGGAAAATACTGTCTCTTCAATAAATGGTGCTGGGAAAATTGGACATCCATATGCAGAAGAATGAAACTAGACCTGTACCTCTTGCCATATACCAAAATCAACTCAAAATGGTCTAAAGACTTAAATATAATAACTGAAACTATAAAACTCAGAAAACATAGGGGAAACACTTCAGGAAGTAGGACTGGGCAAAGACTTTATGAATGTAACCCCCAAAGCACAAACGACAAAAGGAAAAATTTTAAAATGCCATTATATCATACTAAAAAGCCTCTGCACAGCAAAAGAAACAACAGAGCAGAAAGACAACCTATGGAATGGGAAAAAATATTTGCAAACTATATATCCAACAAGGGATTAATATCCAGAATATACAAGGAACTCAAATAACTTCACAGTAAAAAATCAAATAATCCAATTTAAAATGAGCAAAGGGGTTGAATGGATATTTTTCAAAGGAAGACATACAAATGGCCAACAGGTACATGAAAAAATGCTCCACACCACTAATCATCAGGGAAATGCATATCAAAACCACATTGAGATATCTCACCCCAGTTAGACTGGCCAGTCTTAAAAAGACTGAGAATAACAAATGCTGGTGAGGATGTGGAGAAAGGGGAACCCTCTTACACTGTCAGTGGGACTGTAAAATAGTACAGCTATTGTGGAAAACAGTATGGAGGTATCTGAAACAACTACAGATGAAACTACCATATGATCCTGCAATTCCACTTTTGGGTATATACCCAAAGGAATGGAAATCATCATGCCATAGAGATACCTGTATTCCCATGTTCATCACAGCTTTATTTACAATAGCCAAAATATGGAACCAACCTAAATGTCCATTGATGGATGACTTGATAAGGAAATTGTGGTATATCTACACAATGAAATACTACTCAGCCATAAAAAAGAATGAAATTCTGCCATTTACAGCAACATGGATGAGCTTGGAGAAAATTATGTTGTGAAATAAGCCAGACATAGAAAGAGAAATACCACATGTCCTCACCCATAAGTGGGTGCTAAGAAGGAAGGAAGGAAAGGAAGGAGGGAAAGAAAGAACAAAAAGAAAAGACCACAATAGTATATCAATCTTTCAGAAGGAAAGAACAAATCTATGGTTGCTAGAAATGGGAAGCATGAGGAGAGATTGGGTAAGGAGCATAAAGAATAATTACGATTTGTAATAATGAACAGGCTAATAATATTGATTTGATCAACACATGTTGTACACAGGTGATGGTAGTCAATGTTGTACTCAAAAAATATGTATAATCAATTATACTGCAATTAAAAAACATTAAAAATAAATAAATAAATAAATCTTCAGGCTTTCTACTACTGATGAACTTCCCAGGAAAAGAATACTTTTTTTTTTTTTTTTGTCTTTTTTCATGTCCGGCAACGGATCGCAACCCTCAGTGTCGCGCCTGTACCGGACCAGGACCGGCAATGGAATCGCAACCCTCGGTGTTGCTCCTGCACCTCGCTCAGCCAGTGAGCGGCCGGTCTGCATGTGGGATCCGAACCCTCGGCGGGAGCACCGCCACGCTCCCAAGCGGCGCACTGTAGCAGTGCGCCACTGGGCCAGCCCCAAAGAATACTTTTGCTAGAAACTTAACTGTCCCCTAAAGACACTGCTCCAAACCACTATTTAAGAGACATATACACTTCTCTGCCTGAATTTGCCTTAAGACCATGTACTCTTCATGTTGGAAGGCACCTTATAAGTTATTCAATATAGTGATTCCTATACCTGGCTTCTCATCAGAATCACCTGTGAAGCTGGTTAAAAAAAAAAAAAAAAAGTAAAAAAATAAAATAATTCCTGTCTCTACCATAGCCTTCTAAATAATAAGCTTCAGAGGTGAAGCCTTGTAATCTATATGTTTTATATGTTTACAGGGTGATCCTAATGAAACTGACCTTTCAGCATGTAGGTAGATGTTTAGGAATAACCAGTTCAAAACTTTAACATTACACAAACTTAAATGCCTTCAGGGGTCAGCCAGGTAACAGAAGTGTGGGAGGCAGTCCTGTATAAAACCCAAGGAATGTAACTGGAAATGAGGAGAGCTTGCAGTCTAAAACATTCAAATTAATATTTCTAAAACTTTGCAGTATCAAAGTTTTCAAACAGAAATAATAGTATAATGATTGTCCATTAGCCCAGATTCCAGATAGAACTATTTACAATATTTTGCCATATGTGCTTCATCTATCTCTTTTTTATTTCTTTTCTCTCATTCAATAGTCTTTTTAAATGATATCTTCACTGGATATAGAATTCTAGGAGGACAGTTTATTTCTTCCAGTACTTTTAAAGATGTTGCATCATTATTTTCTCACTTGATTGTTTCTAATGAGAAATCTTATGTCATATTTATTTATTTTTTTCTGTATGTAAGATTCTTTTCCTCTGGCTGTTTTTAAGATTTTTATCGCTGGCTTTGAGAAATTTGTTTCTTGTTCTTAGAGTTTGTTGAGGTTATTGAATGTATAGACATACTTTTTATTAAATTTGAGAATATTTTGTCCATGTATTAGTCCGTTTTTATTGCTTATAACAAAATACCTGAGACTGGGTGATTTATAAAGAAAATGAAATTTATTTGCTTACAGTTTCTTAGCCTGGGAAGTCCAAAGTCCATCTGGTGGTGGAGACAGTGACCCAGGGGTCTCACATTGCAAGATGGTGGAAGCAGAGAGAGCAGAGAGAGAGAGAAAGACAGACTCTCCTCTTCTTTTAAAGTCCTCAGAACCACACCCCTGACCACCATTTTTAATCCATTCCCTCCTGCACGGTCCTACAATCCAATCACCTCTTCAAGGCTCTGCCTTTCAATTACCATGACAGGATTTCCCACCCTCTTAACAGTCACAGTGGGGTTAAGTTTCTAATACATAGAATTTGGGGGATACAATTCAAGCTCCAGCGAGTTTTGGGGGACATAATTCAATCTACTACAGTCCATTTCAAATATTTTTTCTGCATCTGACCCCACCCCACTTTTGAGACTCCAATTACATGTATGTTAGACAACTTAAAGTTGTTCCACAGCTCACCAATTTTCTTCTCTCTTTTTTTTTGTTTTCCTTTTTGTCTTTTTTCGTGACCGGCAACGGATCACAACCCTCAGTGTCGCGCCCGTACCGGACCGGGACCGGCCACGGGATCACAACCCTCAGTGTTGCTCCCGCACCTCGCTCAGCCAGTGAGCGGCCGGTCTGCATGTGAGATCCGAACCCTCGGCGGGAGCTCCGCCGCGCTCCCAAGCGGTGCACTGTAGCAGTGCGCCACCGGGCCGGCCCTTCTTCTCATTTTTAAAAATAATTTTTCTCTGTTTCATTTTACATAGCTTCTCTTGTTTTGTCTTCAAGTCCACTAACTTTTTCTAATTGTCTAATTACCTAATCTGTTAATACTTCAGACATCATAATGTTCATATCTAGAAGTTTGATTTGGGTCTTTTTCATATTTTCCATGTTTCTGCTTAACATGTTCAATCTTTCTTGTAGCTTTTTGAGCATATGAAATATAGGAAAATAACTGTTTTTGTCCTTTTCTTCTAATCCTAACATCTGTGTTATTTCTGGGTCAGTTTCTATTGATTGATTTCTCTCCTCATTTGAGGCCATATTTTTCTATTTTGTGTGCCTGATAACCTTGATTGAATGCCAGATATTGTGAGTTCTACCTTGTTGAATTCTGAATATCTTTTAATTCCTCCAACTATTTTTGATTTTTGTTCTGGGATGCAATTAAGTTACCTGGATACAGTTTGATCTTCTAGGGTCTTATTTTTAAGACTAGTTAGGTGGAACTAGAGCAACATTTAGTCAAGGGCTAATTATTACCACCACTGAAGCAGGATCATTCTGAGAGCTCTACTCAAAGCTCTGTGAGTTTGGAAGTTTTCCAGGCAGGCTGGTTGAAACAGAAACTATTTCTGGACCTGAGTAATCTGCAGGTAATGTTCCTGCTAATCTTTTAGTGTGTTTTCCCTCTGGTCTCGGATAGTCTCCTTCATACATGCATTGAATACTCAAAAAGCATCCTCCACAGATATCCACATATGCTCTCTGTGCAGCTCTTTCCTCTCTGACACTTTGCCCTGTGAGCTCTAGCCACCCAGGCCTTCCAGAAGCCTGAGCTTCACCTTCTCCCTCTGGTTCTCTCCTTCTTGTATTGTGGCCTAGAAATTCTCAAGGCAGGAAGCTAGGACAATTATAGGGCTGCTCACATGATCTGTTCCTTGTCACTTAGGGATCACTTTCCATTGATGTCCAATGTTTTGATAACCACTGATTCATATATTTCATCCAGTTTTTCAGTTTTTTTCAGGAGGGAGGTAAATCCAGTCATCTTAATTTTCACAATTAAGAAAGCAAAACAATTGCCTAGTGTCTTGGTTTGTGTTCTTTCAACTGGAAACTCTGAGACAAGGATTGGGTTCAAACTGTTTGAGAGCTTTTCAAATAATCTGCAAGGGAGATTTCAGGAAGCACCATACCCTTATTCCAAGAGACATAGGTGGATGAGGAAAGAGGAATTATTCATCGAGCTGAAGGAGACCTTCATGGTGGGCCAAAACAATACTGGCAAATCACAAACAGGATCGCTACACTCAGTTACAGTTAGCAAAAAGCAGAGGGCACAGAGAAAGGACATGTATATGGGAAGCTCTCTATAGGTACACTGGATTCTAGGCTTGGAAGAATAACACTAGTTTCCAACACCAGAGATTGTCTAAATTCACTCCTATACTGCCTCCATCAGGACAGGTCCAAATATATACCTTGAAAGTCTTAGCATATACAGCTGACCCAGTATAGTCATTTTAAAGCAAAGCTCTCACATCATGTCAATCCAAATTCTGAATGCATCTCTAAAAGATGCGAAAATTTTCTTATATAATACAAACCATTATCAAACAAAATTAAAAATAAATTGTCAATATCATCTAATAGCTTGCTCCTATTCAAATTTCCCTAACTATCTCAAATGTGTCTTAATAGTTAGTTTGTTCAAATTGGGACCCAAACAAAGCCCATATCTTGCATTTGATTGCTATGTCTCTTACATTTCTTTTCATCTAGAACAGTCTATTTTTACCCCCCTCTATTTTCTTTATGCCATTGACTTGTCAAAGAAACAGATTTGTCTTTAGGATGTCCCACTGAATTAGTTGGTTTTCTGTTTCTTATAATAAAATACCTGAAACTGGGTAATTTATAAGAAAATAAAATTTATTTCCTACTGTTTTGGAGGCTGGGAAGCCCAAGGTTGAAGGGGCACATCTGGTAAGGGCCCTCTTCTTGGTGAGGACTCTCCAGAGTCCCGTGTACACAAGAGGTATCACATGGCAAGAGGCTGAGCAAGAGCACATAGCCACATGGTCCAACCACCTCTTAAAGACTCTATCTACCCTTCAGTGCTGTCGCATGGGTATTAAGCTTCCATATGAGCTTTGGAGAGGACAAATATTCGGACCATAACCCTCGCCTTCTGGATGTGGCTGATTGCCTCCTTGTGGTGTCATTTTACTCATTCCCATTTCACTTGTTAGATCTAGAATTTGCAGATTGATTAGGTTCAGTATCTTTTTTGGTAAGGATACTTTATAGATGGTATTGTGTATCTTACATTGCATTATATCAAGAAGCATGCAATATCTGATTATTCTAGGATAGATCAGTGAATTCAGGTGGCAGCTTGAGCCTTCCACTTTTAAATTCTCCATCCACATTTCTCCTGATTGTTTCAGTATCCATTGATGATTGTTGCCTAGAATCTATTAGCATTTAAAAAATAGTTATTTTCTAACCCCATCATTGTTTCTACATTTGTGAACTGAGACTTTTTCTGAAAAAGACAACTTTCCTTCATCAACTAAGATGAAGTTTGCTTACTCTGAAGATACAGTTTGTTCAGGCAATATAAATTCTTTTTAGAGAAATGAGCTGATGCTCTAAAATAAGTGTGTGTGTGTGTGTTTTAAATACTGCCTGCCCTGTCCAAACTGATTTCCTTCGGACAGTGGGTCTAGCCTATGTACACCAGCCTGAAGTCCTAGTTCTCTTTTCTCGCTTTCCAGCCAGAGCCTCACCCTCTCCAGCTGCAGCAGGGAATTTATGGGGGCTACCCAGTCCAACCTCATGCTACTCTAACATTGCAAGGATTTTATAGTTTTCAAATATGGATTTATGTATTAATCCCTTTATTCAATAAATATTATTTGTTGTATATGCAAAAGTTGAGAAGCCCAGTTACTGGTGAGCCAAAGTGTGGCTAAGGAGGAATGCACAATTAAGATTAATCTGTATTTTATTTATTTATTTATTTTTGGCAGCTGGCAGGTAAAGAGATCCAACTCCTTGACCTTGGTGTCATAACACTGTACTCTAACCATCTGAGCTACCAGGCCAACCATTGCATAGCTTCCCCCCCCCCCACCTCTTTGGCAGCTGGCCAGTAAGGAATCTGAACCCTTGACCCTGGTGTCATCAACACTGCTCTCTAACCGACTGAGCTAACCGGCACACCCTACTCTGTAATCTTTACCTGTTCTCTTGAAAGGCACGTCAAATAATTGCACAATAGAGTGCAGTGATATGCAAATCACCTTCAAGGCAAGTCCTTTGGGCCTCATCTTCTTACTGATGGTCACTCCCAACCCCCTCCTAAGCAGAAATTCTGGAGTTGCTACTGAATCTAAACCTTCTTCCAAAGAAGAGCCCTTCGTGTATTTGGATATGAAAATTATGGCTCCATTTCTCCTCAACCCCTGGAGGATCTGATCTTCCTACCTCTGACCTTTAATGTGTGGCACCCTGAACTTATTGCATATCCTGACAGTACTGAGAGCAGTGGTGCTGTCACCCTCGTTTTAGCTACTTTGTGTTAGTTTGGCAGGGATACTAAATTTGAAAATTTTTAATGTGATTTTTTGCCTTTGCATTTCCTATTGCACCAGTTGTACTCACTTACCTTGGGAGGTTTACAGTGTGGGTAAGGGACGAAAATATGCAACTTTTGAGTTTGTAGCAGACTTTGTCACTTGAGAGAGGATTTTCTAAATTTCTTTAACTCCAATTAAGATATGTCAATAGTAGAGAGAACTCAGGAAATGAAAAAGGTGAGTCCCTGCCACAGATGAAGGGGGAAGTCCTATTACTCCCAGCCCTGGGAATATGTGGAAAGGATGAAAGATGGGTAGAGAAGAGGAGGTGTGTGGAAGTAGCAAGGTCTAGAAGGAAATGAAGAAATCTGACACTGAGGCTGGTGGCCTGCCAGTACTGCCCTCAGATCTGGCTAGAGGAGCCCCTGCACTTCAGAAGACCTCATTATGTTGCTTCTCCCCACAAGGTGAGAAATCACTGGGACCCTTTTCTAGACCATGCCCCAGGTGTCAGAGATCCTGAAATCCCCTGCCCCATCCCACTTCCAGGGACTTCATGGATTTCTTCTCTGGGTCCTTTTTGGACTGTGCTGCTAGGGTATGTACCCCTAGGTCCAAAGTGATGAAGGAACAGCTGTTTGGTAGAATTGGAGGTGATATGGACAAAGGGGCTATGACTTCTTTACAAGCCTAAGGAAGCTCCTCAATGTGTGGGAGGGTACCTGGGGTAGGTAGAGGAGGGCTGGCAGTGGGCTGGGAACCCCGAGGCCAAGATTTCAAAATCTGAGCCTGGCCTTCCAGCCTTCAGTTCCTTTGGGGCAGGTGAAAGGGTGATTGTTATTAGTCCATTTCTGTTGCTTATAACAAAATACACAGAACTGGTATTTTATAAAGAAAATGAAATTTATTGCTTACAATTTCTGAGGATGGGAAGTCCAAAGCCCAAGGAACACATCTGATGGTGGTGACAGTGACCCCTCACATTGCAAGATTGTGGAAGCAGAGAGAGTAACCTCCTTATTCTGCTTTTAAAACCCTCAAAACCATGCCCCTGACCACCATTATTAATCCACTCACTACTGCACAGTCCTACAGTCTAACCACCTCTTCAAGGCCCCACCTTTTAATTACCAGAATAGGATTTCCCACCCTCAATTGTTACAGTGAGAATTAAGTTTTGGGGGGATATTCAACTCAAGGCATTGATGTTGGTAGTGGTAGCAGGCTGGGTCCAAATTGTGAGAAAAGATTGCCTGATTCGGGCTGGGGATAGTGAAGAGAAACCTTGTTCTCAGATGGAAAGGTTGCAGATGGGAAAAGAGAGGAAAATGAGCAGGGCTGAAAGTACCACCCCACTGCCCACCCTCCAAAGAGAAGAAAAAGTGGATGTGTATACCGTGGATATCCCCAGTGACTGCGAGGAGCCAGGGCTGGCAAGCCAAGTAGGAAATCTTTTCCCTTTGTCCCTTTGCTCCAACCTAGCGGCATCCATGGTCAAATCACGGCCTGGGGTGGAAAATAGTTAATTTTGGATTTGTGCTATTCACAATTATTTGGTATGATCTGCTATTTTTTCAATTCTGTCATGAAGATATATTTGTCAACTTAGCAGGATAGAACCTAATTTGCTAGTTTGACTTGTAACTTTAAAATATTTAGACATGTGTTATGTGGGTTGGCCTGTGACCTTCTCCAGGCGTAGTCTAGAAGAAGCTGCAGTTGTAAGAGAAACAGACATTTGGCTTATCTTCATACCCAGGTTGGCTTGGTGGCATTGAAGTGAGAGGGTAGGTAGCTAGATATATAAAAAGTAGAGAGTGTTTCAGGCATAAACAAGATCTAGGAGTTTCTGCATATGCCAGAGAGCAGTGAATATGTATGGGGGGTGGGGGGCGGTGAGGCAGGGCAGGTGGAGGGTAAAGGCACAGAAATGGAGTCGCTAAATTCAGCTGGATTGAAGGAAGCTTGGGAAGAGGACTGTGAAATCAGAGGCAAATAGCAAACCACCTTGAAAAGCCACTGCTTTAGACCAGCGGTAGACACCTCAGTATGCACTAATCCAGGGACCAGACCAGAGCAGCACCTGAAAGAGAGGCCACCTTCCCATCCCCCTTCAAAGGTCACATATACCCAGACAGCAAGGAGCAGGAACAAAAGACGTGCTTGAAATCAGAAGAGATGGAGACTGTTAGATGACAAATTATAATGGCCCCTCTCTCTAGCCTCCCCTGTCTCTTGATATCCAAAGATAAAGGTAAATGAAGATTGGGTCCATTTGAGAAAATAAATGTTTGATTTTCTTTGTATATCTGAGTATTAATGAAAATTTTGAACCCTACTACCACAGACTAAGATCATATTAGCATTTTTAGGTGGGAGTAAGGATCATATTGTTGAATTATACTGAGCTTACTGTTGACTAAAACCCCTTTTTAAAACAAATTTGCAAATAATTATGGGGCTCTCACTGCATCTCCTATGCAAGCTGCTTTTTCTAGATCATGATTGGCTCTCAAATTTGAGTGTGCATCAGAACCACTTGGAGAGCTTGTTAAAACAGATGGCTGACCCCACCCCCAGAGTTTCTGATTCAGTAGGTCTATGATGTGGCCAGAGAATCTGCACTTTCTAACAAGTTCCCAGGTGATGCCAATGCTCCAGTCAGCAGACCACACTTTGAAAACTAGTGTTGTAAGTCCTACATCAGTGGAGACATTCTGATTTCACTCTCACAGGCATACAATTAGCATTCATTCATACAGCACATATAAAGAATGAACCATTTCCCAAAATTTAGCAGACCTTGTTTTCTACACGTTGTTTATTAACAAGGGAATACCATTTATTTCTACCTAAAATGGAAAACCTTTAAGATTGATGAAAATCCAGTGTTGGAGAGGGTATGAGGAGACAGATACTCTGATACCCTGTTGGTGAGTTTATGAATGGCTACACTGTTTCTGGATGGCAATTTGGCAACTACAAATATTTTTTAAGGATACATCATTTAGTCCAGAAATTTCCTTCTAGGAATCCCACAAAAATGAATGAATAAATGATGTGCTCAGCAACATTTATGAGATGGAAATAACCTAAATGTCCCTTAGTATGGAAAATATTAAAATGAATATCGAGTCATAAAAGGTGTTACCTGAATAATTATATAAATATTTCTATAATGTAAACAATGAATAATTTTCTACAGTATGGTCTATAGCAGAAAAAGACATTCTGTAACAGAATATCACTAGAGTGGTACTCAATTTCTGACATATAAATGACAAGACAAAAACCCATTAACTCAGGTGCACTCTATCAAATTGATTAGAGATTATTTCCTGTCACTCCTTGGAGATTTCATAAAGCTGTACTAAACCCCTGACTTGCTCGTGTAGGATTAAATGAGAGGGAAATTGGCTTTAAGCCTAAACTTGTATTATATCTCTTTTACTTTCACTCCATGGTTTCTCCAGTGAATTTTTTGTGCCTTTCATGTTCCCACATACACTTTTAAAAAACCTTCTATTTTGAAATATTTACAAACTCATAAAAAGTTGCAAATATACTTTGGAGAGGTCCAGGATACCCATCACCAGCTTTTCCAATGAGGACATAACTCTACTACATTATCAATCAGTTCAGGAAATCCTACATACACTGTTAATGGCAATCCTTAATTTAGTTAGAACCTTAAGAAGAGCTTTAAAGAAAAGTTAGTATAACCACACATCTGGAAAAATGTGAAGAGGCAATGAGGATGGAGGATAAACATATCTCAAAGAAATGTTGTGGCATAAAAAGAAGCCTGTCCTGGACACAGAAAACCTGCGCCCTAGTTGCAGCATGGCTACTCATGATACTTATAAGGGTACTTCAGAAAGTTCATGGAAAGATTTGTGTTATCTTTTAATTCTATCTTTTCACGAAGTTTTTGAAGTACCCTTGCATATATTAGGGCCTGTGTGAGTTCATATTTGGGGCTCAGATTTATAATTTGAAAAATGAGGGTAAGGAACTAAGCCACTAAGTTCTTTTCCAATGCCATAATTCTGAGTTACAAGTAGATGGTGTTTTATTATCAGAAGACTATTTTCTGATCATATTTAAAATCTCAATATCAAGGCAGAAGTATATACTAGTACAACTTTTCTAGAAAGCAGTTTGGTAAAAGCTATCAGAATTTTAAATGTGCAGACTTTTTTGCCTCAGCAATTCTGTATCTATAAATTTAGCTTAAAAAACCCACCCATGCTAATAGGCAGTAAAGTATTTTCAAGGATCTTACAGCAATATTTTTGTAATTGTAAAAAATAAGGCACTGATTATGATACATTTATTCAGTGCAATACTATGCAACTGTTAAAAGTAAAGTATGGATATTGAAAGGTGTTTATAATACATTGTTGAATGAAAAGTTACATTACAGAGCAGTATACAGTCTCTCAGATCTGTCTTTGTATACACATGTATATCTATGTATTTGTGCAAGTATGTATATGATATTGTGATAAGTAGTGCTTAAATAGAACATACACACACCCACAACTTCAGAGTATATATTATCTCTCTATATAGAAGGTACTTCAAAAAATTTATATAAACATTAGCATTATCTTTGAATTCTTTTTCCATAAAATTTCTGAAGTGCCCTTGTGTGTTTGTGCATATATATATATGTATAGATATTGATTGATTTTAAAGGTCTGAATAATTTCTACAACAGTGGTGGTTATCTCTAAGAAGCAGAGGCTGGGGGTAGGAGTGGGGAGAGGACTATTTCTTTTTCCTTTTTTACATTATAAAATTAAATACTCATTGTAAAAAGAAAAGATTCAAAGTGATAAAAGCTATATATTCTTCAAGAAATACATAAATATCTGAATAATTAAGCATTAGTTATCCCAATAGCTCTATAAAAGTTTGTCTTCTCACTGACTTGAGATGCTGCCTTTATTGTATTTTAATAGGCAACAAGGTCTATTTCTGAAACTTGTTACATTGTACTGCCTATTTCTGTCAATACCAAGCTTCTAATTCATTCAACAATATATTATGAACACCTATCAATCAATATCCATGCTTTACTTTTAACCAGTTGCGTAGTATTGTACTGCATCAATGTATCACAATCAATGCCTTATTTTTTACAATTACAAAAAATATTGCTGTAAGATCCTTGAAAATGTATCACTGCCTATTTGTATGTTTAAGATTAAATTTGCAGATGTAAAATTGCGGGGGCAAAAAGTGTGCACATTTAAAATTCTGATAGTTTTTGCCATAGAAAATTCAGAGTATGTTTTAATGTCTGGTAGGGGTTGTCTCAGTCTTTTTTCAGTTTTCATGATTATTCTAGTATGTTCTCACAAATGAAAACATGGTTATTTTTATTGAGATAGCATTAAATTTATAAAATAATGTAAGGAGAATAACACATTTTGCGATTGAGTCCTCTCTAAGAATATGGTATATCTTTTCATTTGTTTGAGCCTATTTTTTGTATTTCATCAGTTTTATTCTGTTTTTTAAACAAGTTTTCCTCACACAGGTTCTAGACATGTCTTATTATGTTTATACACATGGTTTTTTGCTTTTGTTTTTGCAATCATAAAGAGGGCAAGTCTCCAAGTATATCTTTTAATTAGGTTTGTATATATGAAGTCTTATTTTTAGTAAACATTTTTATTGAATTATAATTATACATATAGAAAAGTGCACAAATCATAAATGTACAGCTTGATATTCATAAAGTGAATGCACCTATGTAACCAGCACTTAGATCATGAAACAGAACATTACCAGCACCAGAGCCCTCGTACTCTATTCTTGTTGCGCTAAAGCCAGTTGAAAAATAATGCATACAATATGGTTCCACTTATATAAAGCTCACAAATAGAACTAACTCATGGTGATTTAAGTCAGAACAGTGCTTTGGGAAGGGAGGAAGTGACTGAAGGGAGGTGTGCCTGTGTGTGTGTGTGTGTGTGTGTACTGATTTCTCACACCATACATAAACTTTGCCTGTTTTTTTTTTTTTTTTTTTTTTTTTTGTCTTTTGTCTTTTTCCGTGTCCGGCAATGGATCGCAACCCTCAGTGTTGCCCCCGCACCGGACCGGGGACCGGCAACGGGACCACAACCCCCGGCGCTGCTCCCGCGCCTCGCTCAGCCAGTGAGCGGGAACCGGTCTGTATGTGGGATCCGAACCCTCGGGCGGGAGCGCCGCCGCGCTTCCCAAGCGGCGCACTATCCAGTGCGCCACCGGGCCGGCCCAACTTTGCCTGTTTTGAACTTTATCTAAATGGAATGAGAGTATGCATTCTTGTGTCTGGTGGAGGCTGTTGATAATTGTATTTAATGGCTACTTTAGTTAAGTTCTTTTATAGTTTAGTTTCTTAAAACAATTTCTTTTGGGTTTTCTAGATATATAATCATATCTGCAAACAGTTTTACCAGTTCTTTTCCAATTCACTTTGTTTTAATTATCTTCATTAGCTAAAACTCCCAACACAATGTTAAGTTGTAGAGAAGAAAGTGGGCAGATACCTTGTTCCTGACTTTAGTTGGAAAACCTCTTGTTTAGACATTAAAATGCTGGCATTCAGAGGTACAATCTTAATAAATTATTCATCAATTTCTACTTATTGAGTATATTTAACATGAGTGAGTGCTCAATTCTATCAAATGCCTTTTCTGCAAGATGGAGATAATATTTTTTTCTTTAATTCTCTTAATATATTAATAGATTGTCTAATATTGAATTAGCCTTGCATTTGTAAAATAAACCCAATTAAGCCATGATTTGTTACCTTTTGAAAGTGCTGTTGGATTATTTACAGCTAGCAACACAAAAAATTCTAACGATATTAATGAGATTGGTCTATAATTTTCTTTTTGGTACAATCTTTGTCAGGTTTCTGAACCAATCTATTATATTCACTTTACAAAAATACATTTGAAAGTTTTTTTTTTTTGGCACTTTGAGGTGATTCTTTTTCTAGTCTCTGGATTTGTTTAAACAACATTGGAATTATTCAGTCTTAAAGGTTTGGAAGAAATCCCCTTGGATCAATCTGGGCCTGATGCTTTTTCTGTAAGGGGTCCTTTGACTATTTTTCTCTATGGTAGCTGGTTTTGACTCTTTGTATCTCCTAAATTTTGGCAATTTGCATTTTTCTTTAAAAAGTTAATTTTCTAATTTACTGTAGAAAACCACTTAGTCAATCTTTTAAAATTTCCTATTTTATTATTTCCTCTTTGCCATTTAGATTTTTGTATTTGTGCTTCCCCTTTTTTTTCTTAAATAGGTTGGCTGGTGGTTTGTTTACCTTATTGAGCTCCCCACCCTAAATCTGCCAAAGAACCAGCTTTTGGATTTATTGGCCTTCCTGTTTTGGTTTTCTACTAATGACTTTTTCCTTTACTAATTCCTTCCTTCTGCTTTCTTTTGGTTTGCTTTTTACTCCAGTGTTTAAGACTTGGTTGCTTAATTTTCATCTTTCCCTACTTTTGTCAATATAGTACTAAATACTATAAATGTCCTGTCATAACTCATTTTTTTTTTTCAAATATTAGGTTTCCATCTGTCTTGTGGTCATGTCTCTCTAGTGTGCTTTCAATATCTGTGGAGATACTGATCTACTTATTCTCTTATACTAACTTTGGATGGGATTTGACTGTAATCCTGCTCACTTTTTTTTTTAAGTGAAATGGGTTTTCCTGTACTTTTATGAGGGAGGGGTTCTTCTAGGATGATTTTTCTAGCTTCATGGCCCTAGTGTTCCCCCTTTTCATTTTTCACAGTGATTTAAAAGATTATATATATTTGTGTATATATATACTCGTATATACATAATGTCTGTGTATTTGGTCTTCCTTTCCAATATTTATCTGGACCTTCTCTTTCGTCCTATCATACCTGTCTTGTCCAATCTGGATTCTAATTCTAGTAGTTTCTCCTTACGGCTAGGCTTTGTTTCACTAGTTTCAAGAGGTATACAGTACACAGCTCAGACTACTCTAGCACAATCATCAGACCTTATCACATTGCTTTAACACTTACCTGCAAATGGGATTCTAGACTCCTTCCCAGTTTCAGTGTCAGTTCTCAGATTAGCCCACTGCACTTTTTAGTAAGAAACCATGGGCAATGTTATAGGTTTCCAATTTGCAGACCTGTTAGAAACCAGCTGTCTTCCTTCCACTTTCTCCCATACAGATGCTGAAACTACATGGGTCAGTGGTTTATCCTCACTTACTTGTATTTTGAGGTTCATAGAGATACCTTGTCATCTAGTTTTGTAGATAGTGTTCGTGGCTATCCTGATTGCTCTGTATTCTTGTGAGGAGATTCAAAAACTACAGTGCTCCTATCATCTTCCCTGAGTTTAAAGTCCGTTAAGATCACTTTCTATGGTAGAAAAGAGGTTTTAATAACAATAACTTTATGATGATTATGGCCAGAATTATAATTAGCAATTTGCTGTATTTTAGGCATTATGCTAAATGCTTTATATGTATTATCTCATTTAAACCTCAAACAACCCACTGAGTTAGGTTTAACTATTCTCCTCATTTAACCACTGGGGAAGTTAAGGTCCAAGATCACACTGTTGAAATGGCATATCTGGGATTTAGACTCAAGTCATCTGACTCCACAGCACCTCCTCATTAACTGCTTCTCAAGTATTAACATGTCCAACAGTTTTCAAATTACATAACTCCATCAGCAAAATTTCTATTTGAATTTAAATATTTATAAATAACTATTTAAAGATCTAATAAAAAACACATACATATTATAGGTCAAATCTAAAAACACTGTAGATGATAAATACGTTAAATTATGCTATATGAACTGATTAACTTTGTTTTAATGCCGATGCTCAAAATTAAGCCTCTCCTACTACCTTGTAAAAAATACCACAAGGCAGGAGAGGGGTAATAGTAGATAATAGCAAATAAAGTTATTTAAGGTTTTGGACTTCATATTTCCCTTCTCATTATATCACTACTGCTGAAGACCAAAGTGTACATGTGAAATACTGCTTATAATTTATTAATATACACTTTTCTTGTAAATAACTATTTAGAAAAAGTTAGGAATGATTTCTCCACAATTCACACTGGCCCAGTATTTTTTGGTCAATATGCTTCTGTGAAATATGAACATTCACTGACCTATAAAGTTTCACAAGGTCTCCCACAAATATATCAATTAGAATCATACTATAATTTATATTTTATGCTAAATTATCCATATATTTTATGCTACTAAATTATCCAAGAATATATTTAATAATTTTATGTAATATTTTTACCTTGGCACTCTTCTCTTTCAGTTATGAATACAGTCACTATTACTACCTTTCTTAACTTCTAACCATTGATGGCAATTCAGGAAAAACAATTTGGGCTTTTTATATGGTCTTAAAGCCATTACATATATGCTATTCTAACTCCCAATGTCTAAGAGATGCCTTGGTTTGAGAAATGAATGTCTTAATTTGGCAGGATTTAAATAGAAACAACTGGAATAACTCATGGAAGAATAACATCTGTTGCTAAACTTATTTCTAATTATTTCTAATTTTTAAAAAATACAGTTGACTTCAAGAAACTCAGGTTTAAAACTAAGTATACCAATAATAAAAGAATCATTTTTATGACTAATACTAGGTTTCCCTTGAGAAGGATTATTTTAGAGTACTTCTCTAACTTAGGAAAGAAATTAAAATAAGTTAAAAATAATATAATACCTAAACAATGATACTAGTAACTTAGTTTTCATACTGATGCTTGTAGAATGAATAATTCAACATTTATTATCACCAAGACTAATTTAACCAAGCTCCTTTAGTGAGATTTCATTCTCCATTTCAGTACTAGACTCATATCATCGAATGTCACTAAGTGATGAATGTGATTGATACACTGATTACTAATGAAGAGTTTTTACACTACTCCTTTACAATTAGCTAGCTTATAGAATTAAGAAAACAATGAACAAAAGTGTAACCTCAGTTCCTACCCTTTAAATGGTTACATTTCCCTCCTACTTACCTGAAAATATAAAAATGTAAATAACCATGTATGAAGCTGCACCACTGAATTTACTTGGATAGTTCTGTTTTTGTATTTAAATTTTTACTTATTTGAAAAATTAGAAAATCATTAGTTTGAAATCAGAGCAGTGAACACACTGGAGACAACAAACTAAAAAAAAAATCCAAATGGCTAAAAATAACTCAGTTATAAAAGTACAGTTTATATCATGTATCTCAGAAAAATAAAAATACTAAATATCTTTCCTTCTAGATAAGAAAGTTTTCTCCTCAAAAAGCACACACACACACACAAAAGGCAATGAATGATGAGATTAAAATCAAACTGGCATGCACCCCAGCAACATCTAAATAAATGACCCACACAGCACAAATCTTTCTCATTCAAAATCATAGACAGTTAAATTACTTTTCCCTCAGTTACATAATAGTCTTCTTAAAACAATCTCCCTTTAGAAAACTATTGTTATTAGTCAAGCCTATTTATTCTTACTATAAAGCTATTAATTTCATTTATATAGGCCACACACGTTTAACTGGCACACTTAACAATAAGACAAAGTAAGTCATTCTTCTTAAAAAAAAAAAAAAAATTATGGGATCATCTGTTTTCAAAGATTAATCCCAGATACTTAATTCATTAAAGCAAATTTTCTACCACCAACAGTCAAGCTTTCTAAATGATCACTAAGTGTTCACCTGAAGATTATCAATGCTATATGAAGTGTAAACTTGTTTTGAAGATTTGTGTTCATTTTATAATATATAATTTGTACTGAAGAGATTTTAAAAAGATAACCTACATACATACAGTTAATTTGCTTCAAAGAACTTCTTAGAAATACAATATAAACATTTAAGAACCACAACAGAGTCCACTGTGGTTCAAACTTCAACAAAGATTTTCTTGAAAGCCAGTACAAAGGTTACTGGCTCAAGACAGTATCGCAAAGTGACATCAGTATGAGATTTGATTGTAAGACTCTACCTCTTAAAAAAGAGCACACTTGGTTATACATGGCTTTTAACCTTGAGCTACAGTTGTGCTACAAATCCCCCCATCATCCCAATCTAAAGTCAGTCATGTGGAAGTATGTACATTCTCTGAGCACTGTTCAGAGTCCTTGGTTTTCCAGCTTTGATGGAGATCACGAAGGCGTTCAGAAGTCCGTGTGCTTACATTCAGAGCAGGATGAACTTTACAAATTCCACTTTCCTCCATTAGTGACAGGCCACAGATCCCAAAGTATGCATGCAAAGCATCTGAAAATGAGACATTTTAAAAAATCATAACAGGTGTTCTTACTTGTACATGCTACAAAAGATTTTAGCCACATCATCACTGGATTAAAAATAAATTTTAAAAATGCTACAGTTTTAAAATATTTGTTTTCCAAAAGTCTCAAACACCAATTTTTTAAAAACCAGGTAATTAAAATCAAATATTTTATTCATGAAAATATCATTAACAAAAGAGACAGTTCCCAGCTGAAGAGGTGACACTGCCAACATCTCCTGTGATAAAAGGACAGGAAGAGTAGCAGTAATATAAAAGACTTCTCACTTTAGTGGGTATTCCCTTTTGCTTATTACAGAATATGAAAACAAGTGGTTTTAACTCTATATAATAAAAACTTTTTTCTTAAAAATGAAAACAAGCCTCTGAATCTAAGTAGCAATACCTGTCTCCCCAAACAGTCCCCCCAGTTTTGCCTCTGACAGTTCCTGAATCATATACTATTCCTAATATGTTAAATGAAAGGAGCTTAAGCAAAAATAACCCATTCTGGGGCCGGCCCGGTGGTGCACTCGGTAGAGTGCGGCGCTCCCACTAAGGGTTCGGATCCCATATAGAGACCGGTCTGCTCACTGGCTGAGCGTGGTGCGGGCGCGACACCAAGGGTTGCAATCCCGTTACCGGTCACGAAAAAAAGACAAAAAGGAAAAAAAATAAATAAATAACCCATTCTGGAATGTCGTGCCATATTTAATTCTCCTATCTAGGGTAATGCCAGTCATTCTAAAAATACCTGACCTGATAATAAAAACAAACTCACATTCTATTTAGTTATAAAAATGTGAGTGTTCATATCATAACAAGACTTCCACATTGGTCTCGCTATAGTTTTCCATCTTACAGGGGGCAGCAACCCTCTTCTATTAAAGTGGCCACACTGCCGCTGCCTGCCTAAGAGCTTTAAATAGACTGCTGAAGAGCTCAGAGCTCTCCAGTTACAGGAATACTACAAAAACAGTTTTGTAGCAGTCAAAAATTTTTTCTATTTTTGAACTGGCCAGCATTTATTGCCTCAAGAGCTATTAAAGCTCAAAACATCTTAACAGGTCAAAATTTGGCAAAAGAGTTAAAGAGACAGTTTCAACTACCTGAGTATCATTTACTTTTCAAAACAGAAATGACAAATAGTTGGGCTTAATGCCATTTTTGACAAAGTTACTTCACTAATGAAAGCCCACGTTACCCCCCTTTTAGGCCTTTTCAGAAAATACTTAGGTTTCTTCTGGCTTTCTTTGATTTTCAGATTACAAAAAATACATTTGATTTCCCCTGTACTATTACATCATAGTATCATATCATACATAGTCATTCTAAAATTACAAAGGACAAAAAGCAACATTAAGCTTTATTTTCTAGAAACTAGAGAACTTTTCTAGGAAGAAAAATGCAACAAAAGAAATATACATCCAGAAAACATTAAAATAGGATCTGTGTAAAATTAAAATCTCTCTGAATAAAGTAAAAAATGAAACAATTCTTTTCTCAAAAGGATGTTTATAAAGGCCAATGAGATCAGACCTTATTTCAAACCTCAAAGTTTTTTTTTTTTTTTAAAAACTCCTTAACAGGTGGTAACATATTTAATCAAGCACTATTTACTTCATAATAAAACATCACTCTTTTCAGAAATTTCTTTCATAAATGTATATGAATAAAATCTCTTTGAATAAGCTCATTTTAAAGAATCTTGTTAAAATGATTTTTGTAAGGCTCTGGGAACAGGACTTTCCACTTAAATTCAATTTATGATAAGAGATTTCCTATGCTCTCTAGTGTATAGGCTCTGAAGACATTGTAATGTATCCGTTTTATTTTATTATTATTATTAGCATATTCAGTATTACAAATCATGATTTTTCTTTATGCCCTTTATCTGACCTGTTCCTACCCAAACCCTCTCCCTGTTATTGTAATGCATTTGTAAAAAGTCAGTATTTCGTCTAAATATTTACACAAATGTTAAAGTTAGCAACTTAATCTCTCTAGAAAACAGTTAAGAATTTTCTTTTAAGAAAGCTATTAGAAATACTCAATGTATTTCAAGTATGATTATGTAAAAACTACTTTCTAAGAGATTGCTATTTCCCTATTCCCATTACTTGTTAAAATAGTACCATACACTGACTGGAAAAAATGGTGTGAAGACCAAAATAATTCCATTTTCTTGAGGCACTTTTCTAACATATTTATAGCTATGTGTTACAGATACCAAAAGTTTTAAAATATTATTTTGCTTTAGAAATCAATTGATGAAAACAATTTGGTTTATGATTTTGAAAGTATTGTCCATTTTTCCTAAGGAAGCATGTTTTACATAAAAATACAGGTACATATGAATTTGAGGAAATATTCCTGCTCATTTCAGGTATAAAAATATAATTTCATGAGTCTCTTATTTATATTTCGATTGAAGTACACATTCTAACCACAGTAGTTCTATGACAGGAGGTGAGTTGAAGAGGTATTTTCCAGACTAATGATAATAAGAACCCATATTTCTATTGCAATGCTGCAAAAACAATCATTCCTTGCATCTAATTTCATATATTTATAGCTATCCTTTGATAACTTGCTTATCAAATGTTAGTCTTCTGAATTATTTTAACAAACTCTTAAATTGATTTTTATGGGGAAACTGTAAAGAGACTCATTTTGCTGGAGGTGAAAACAGAAGGGAGGGAGACAGTAGGCTGGAGAATGATGCTAGAGGTGGGAGAGGAGCCAAATTTGGAGAGGGCCTTGAGCGCTATGCCATTCATATGGTCTGAATCTATTTGGTTTCTGATTTTTAAGTAGTGAATGATGAAGAGTTCAGACAGCAAGATATTCATCTAAAAAAAGTTACCTGAATCTGCCAAAATTGAGAGAAAAAGTATGGGTAGTGGGGGACACCTGTATTCAGGATGTGAGTTTTTTTATTTAATGACTTCTGAAAAGAATAAGAGCTGGTTCCCTTCAGGACTGAGAGTCATTTATTCTACTTAGCTCAAGTTATAGCTAATAATCCTAATGATTTTGGATGGGACAAAGAATTCTTTATTTTGGAAAGGACCCATTGAGACCATCCGCCTTACTACCACAAATGAAAGAAAACATTGCCAAGTGAAATATTTGGGGAAAAATGCACACTATATCAATCCATCTTTATAATCAACCTCTCCACTTTATATTCCCCAACATCCTAAATCTAACCCAAACTTAAACAATCTACCTTTTTAAAAACACATTATTTGATGTAATTTTACGACTGTGGCTACATTTTCTTTCATATACCCTTTGATAAAGTTGCTTGAAAATCTACTCAAACAATTTAAAAAAAAAAAAAAGTTCTCTGAGTTCATACAAAAACTAATTACCTGGATGGCTGTCTGGCCACTTGGCAAATCCGCCTACAAGGCGATCTTGAGTTGATAAGATGTAATTTCTGTTTTTCTCAAAGTTAGTGTATTGGAAAATTTTCAGAAGCTGAAATGACATGACAAATAAAAACTTACTAACCTAAAACTTTCAGATCACCTTTGGCTCAAATTTCAGACATGTATCTCTAGCTAAACCTCTCAAAGCAAGTCTCTGGGAACTTGAGCACTTAAAATCAGTTAACCATATATCTTTTTTATCTTCTTATCAAATCTACTCTCCTTTTCTTGACCCTCTCACTACTTCCTTCTGAACCAGGACCATCTAAGCTGTTTGTATCATATTAAGTTAGATTCAAAATACACCTTCTCCAATACGCTCAACATTTTAAAAAGTGCAGTTTTATCCATATTTTAACCCTATGATAAGCTCTTGAGCTATTAGCTACTGACTGATAGTAAATAGAACTAAAAATATTTCTAACCAGATGCTAGAGACAGTTTTGTTTGAGAACAGTAAAAACTTATAGTTCTTTAATTAGAAATGATAAAGGGGAGACAAATATGATTACAACAGAAAAAAAGGAATGTAGCTTAACGATTTAGGACATATTTTTGTCTTCTCTCTAAAGATCCCATTAAAAAGAAAAAAACTGAAGAGAATGGGTTTGGGTGGGCAATAGATAAGACAGTTCAAGAAACTTCTGGTACAAAGCAGTTTAAAGTGTGTTAATGAATCAAAGAGAGCCAAGGAAATATCAGTGATTGATGAAGAAGCATTATTCCTCAAAAAGAAAAGCTAAACCTGTAAAGAAGTTTATGGTACAAATAAGGAAAAAAATTCATTTATTTCGATTTAATTAACAGAAAATAAGGAAAGAGACTTTAGAATTCTAATACTAGAAACATTTTCTATCAAGTGGCACATGTGTCATTACATAATTAACACTGTATTTGGTTCAGAGATCAACAATTTTTACACTAGGGCCGACCCCGTGGCACACTCGGGAGAGTGCGGTGCTGGGAGCGCAGCAGCACTCCCGCCGTGGGTTCGGATCCTATATAGGGATGGCCCTGGTGGGCTCACTGGCTGAGCGCAGTGTGGCCGTTCACAAAAAAGGACAAAAAAAAAAAAAAAAAAAAAAAAAAAAAAAAAAAAAAAAAAAAAAAAAAAAAAAAAAAAAAAAAAAAAAAAAAAAAAAAAAAAAAAAAAAAAAAAAAAAAAAAAAAAAAACCCCAAAAACAATTTTTACACTATCTTAAGTGCTAATTACTGGTTTTCAAATTTTAGAATCAACCTACACCAAGCATGAAAGATTTAATTATTATTACTGAAGAAAATATGAATGTTATCTAACTTGACATTATAAAAGCATTGGAAGGTGGAAGAGGAGGAGAAAAGGCTCAGAACTAAAAATAATATAACCGTAATAATTTGCTAGAAAAAAAGAGGCTAAATCCTAATTTTTCATTTTTGGAAATCAAAGGTAATGCTGAAGGTGATGAGTAAAGAAACTGGCATATTATTTACAGTTATAATTTCCATAAGAATTAAAAAACTGTTTTAAATGTTTAAAAGTGGTTGCCTCCTGAAAGTTGTTAATGACTACTAAAGTTATATCAAAAAAGTAAAAGAGGAGTACAGGTATCCCTTTGACATGATGATTTCCATTCCTCTGAGTATATACCCAGCAGTGGAATAGCTGGGTCATATGGTAGATCTACCTGTAATTGTTTGAGGAACCTCCATACCATTTTCTATAAAGAATACAAAATGGAATACTCCTCTGCTATAAAAAAAAAAAAAAGAAATACTACCATTCGCAGCAACATGGATGGACTTAGAGAAAATTATATTAAGTGAAATAAGCCAGGCACAGAAAGAGAAATACTGCATGTTCTCACTTATTTTGGGGAGCTAATAAAAATAAATAAGTAAATACACAAATGAATGGGGGCAGGGGGAGAAGACACAATAATCACAACAATTCCTTGATCTTATTAAGACAAGTGAATAATATGATGTTGGTGGCAGGGGGAGGGGGAGGGAGGAAAAGAAGGAATTGGTAAAGGGACACAGAAATCAACTATATTGCATACTGATAAATTAAAATTAAAATTTAAAAAAAACCATAAGAGGAGATAGGCCCATCTCTCTTGAGGGGTGGGCCTCAAGCTTCACCCCTGCCCACATAACCAGGCAAGAAACCGAGCCAGCCATCCAAGGCCCTGAGATGGGAGCTGAGGGCCAGCCCCCCAAACCCCATCCCCAAAAACATCTTAGAATGTTCTTATTCCACATGTGTTTCTTTGGGGTGTGTGACTTATCTGCTCCTGTCCTTCACCAAAATTATGCTTAGATTTTTCTAATTCATTTTTAAGAGTTCTTTTTGCATTAAGGATGTCAATCTTTGAGTGTTAAATTTGTTCCTTATTAATTGGCTTTAAATTTAATTTGTGATGTTTTCCTTCCAAAAATAAACAAAACAAACAAAAAAAACCACAAGAGCCACCTTGAAGGCATTCCTACTGGCTAAAGATGGAACAATTTGAGCATTAAAAAGAAAAATGTAATGGACTAAAACATATGTTAAAATCTATGAGTTCACAATGATACTCAAAGAACAAAAAACCCCTAAAACCCAACATTTCATTGGAAAAGTTGAGGTGATGCTAGGGAACTAACACATTGTGCCAAACACTACTAAAAATTAAGAAGAAGAATTCAAGTATTTATTGCCCCTCCTCTGGATAAACTATACCTCAGGGTAAGGTAAAATTCTTCCTTATAAAAGAATGCTAGTTAATAAATTTAGGAGGAATAATACAATATCACTGTTTTGTAACCCCTTAATGACATAATTGATCTAAGCAATGATCCTCAATGGCTACTAAAACCATTCCATAAAAAGGTTGATGGGGTATCTACACACTAAGACTTGTATGCTGAAAACAAAACATTGCTGAAAGAAATTAAAGACCAACTATATAGATGGAAAGACATCCTATGCTCATGGATAGAAAGACTCATTAGCACTGTCAAGGTGTCAAAGTGACTACCATTACCAAAAAGATCTGCACATTCAATGCAATCTCTGTCAAAAGTCCGACAGTCCTTTTACAGAAATGAGAAAGTCAATCATCAAATTCATATGAATTTGCAAGGGTCCCAAATAACCAAAACAATTTTGAAAAAGAGTAAAGTTGGAGAACTCACACTTCCTGATTGTGAAACTTACTACAAAGCTGCAGTAATTAAAACAGTATGGCACTGGTACGATGACAGACATATAGAACAAGGGAATAAAACAGAGTCCAGAAACAGACCCTCACTCACACGGCCAACTGATTTTCCATAAGGGTGCCAAAACCATATTTAATGGAGAAAGAACTGTTTTTTAAGCAAATGGTGCTGGGAAAATTGGATATCCATATGTAAAGAAATGAAGTTGGATCTTACCTTATGTGATAGGCAAAAGTTAACTCAAAATGGATTAAAGACCTAAAACTATAAAACTACTACAAAAAAACATTGGGGAAAATCTTTATGGCATTGAATTTGGCAATAATTTCATGGATATGACACCAAAAGCACAGGCAATAAAATAAAAAATAAATTGGACTGCATCAAAATAAAAAACTTATGCATATTAAAAGATATTATCAACAGAGTGAAAAGGCAACTCAAGGAAAGGGGGGAAAATCATATATCTGATAAGTGATTAAGATCAAGAATATATGAAGAACTCCTACAATCCAACAACAAAAAACCAAACAACCTGATTAAACAATGGGTCAAGGATGGCTAAACAATGGTCAATACAACGGCTATTATTAAACAAAAAATAAAAGAAAGAAAGAAAAAACAAGTGTTGGTGAGGATGTGGAGAAACTGGAACCCTCATACATTGCTAGTGAGAATGTAAAATGGTGCAGATACTGTGGAAAAGAGTTTGGCAGTTCCTCAAAAAGTTAAACATAGAACTTCCATATGACCTAGCAATTCCTTTCCTGAGTATGTATCCCCAGAAATGAAAGCAGTGACTCAAACATATATTTGTACACCCATGTTCATAGCAACATTATTCACAACAGCCAAAAGGTGGAAACACCTCAAGTCACCATCAACAGATGAATGAGAAGCAAAATGTGGAATACACAAACAATGGAATATTATTAAGCCATTAATTTTGATATATGCTACAACATGGATGGACCCTGAAAACATTATGCTAATAAAACAGAAACAAAAGGACATATATAGTATGATTCCACTTATATGAGGTACCTAGAACAGACAAATTCATAGAGACAAGAGAATAGAACAGAGGTTGTACTAGGGGCTGGGAGGAAGGAAGAATGGGGAATTACTGTTTAATGGGTAAAGAATTTATGTTGGGGATGACAAAAAAGTTTTGCAAACAGATGGTGGTGATGATTACACAGCATTGTGAATGTAATTAATGCCACTGAATTGCATGTGGGAACTTCAAACAATTCATGGAAGGATTCATATTATCTTCTATTTCTATTTTTCCATGAATTTTTTGAAGTACCCTCATATATTTACAAATGGCTAAACTGATAAATATATTATGTTATATATATTTTACTATGCAAAAAAAGAAGTAAAAAAAAAAGCTGATGGGAACTTCATAATGGAAAAATCAGGTTGACAACTCTGGAGCCCTTTCATCAAAGGGAGAGACAACCAGATGTTATGTGCCTCTTGATGTGATGCAATGGGAAATATATATCATCAGTGACTGGATATTTAATGATAATAAGCAATTATGGCTAATTTTTAAAGATGTGATAAGACACTAGGTTCTGTTTTTTAAACAGTTATTTTCATTTAGAAATTATACTGAAGAATTTCCAAAAACATATAAAAATGGTATCTGGGATTTGTCTTAAAATAATACAGTGAATGATGGGAGGAAAGAAGGAAGGTAAGAGTAGAATAAAGGTTGGCTTCGGGTTGATAACCGATGAGACTTGTGGACAGACATAAGGGGTTCATTATACCAATCTCTCTACTTTTGAATTTGTTTGAAACTTCCCACAAGTAAAAAAAAGTAATAAAAAAAAAAATGGTGCACTTGAGAAATGGCATTAGAAGTGAGGAGACACAGGAAGGCTACTGCCTTCATTTTAAATCATTCTCTTTTCAGGTTACCAGAAACTGCAGGGAAGGAGGAATGAGAAGTTATTGCTCAATGGGTAGAGAATTTATGTTAAAGATGATGAATGGTATGGGAAATAGATAGAGGTGGTGGTCACACAGCATTGTGAATGTAATTAATTTCATGCTTATGTATGCTTAAAAATGCTTAAAATAGCAATCCTTATGTTAATTATATGCTGAAAATGACAGTCCTTATGTTAATTATATTTTACCACAATAAAAAAAAAATCATTATTTTTCCCAAATTGTTTTTAAGAGAAAAAATTAGGATATTATATAGAAGGTGAACATAGACACCTGTTAGTTTCCAGAATATCTGAACTAGGTGATACTTCTTAAAAATGAAAGGCAATTTTAAGATGGAGAAGACTTGTCGATATTTAGTGACTAAATAACCTTATGGGATTAGGTATATTAAAAGGTAGTAGAGATGGGAGAAAATGTGTGTGCATGTCAATGAGTTTCAGAAAGTTTAGACAAATAAATAAATAATAATAAATCATAAATGGTTTTTAAAGGAATGACCCATGCTTTACCTTTTAAGACTAATACCTTCCCATAAAACCTCTACTGGTATCACTTTCACAGATACCTGCTCTACATGGGATTAGGTATATTAAAAGGTAGTAGGGATGGGAGAAAATGTGTGTGCATGTCAATGAGTTTCAGAAAGTTTAGACAAATAAATAAATAATGATAAATCATAAATGGTTTTTAAAGGAATGACCCATGCTTTACCTTTTAAGACTAATACCTTCCCATAAAACCTCTACTGGTATCACTTTCACAGATACTGCTCTACATGGACTGCTATTCAGTTTCAGTAACAATGACCTTTTTCCTACAAGAAAGTAAATATATAACAAGTTCTGTATAAGTTATACCTCATTTGAGTTTTATAAGAAAGGAAACTTTAAAGTAGCACAACAGATAACTGAATTCTATGGAAAAACCATACAGAGACTAGCTTTGGCAGAGCAAGACAAAAAAACTTAGTAGCCTAAACCTAACAAATTTAACACACATTACTAAGACCAAACCTTTTAGAACAGTTTATGTTAACATGGAGCATAGGTTTCTCATTTTTATTATTTCTCTTACCTTTAGAGTTGCTCCCACCCAAAAAGAATAACAGGTGTCTACAGGCTTATTAGGTCTTCCATGATAACCATTCTGTTGCCTCATTATACACCACCTCTTTATCCTGTTCAGTTCTTTTTCTGAAAAAACTTCTTCTAGTTTACCCATCAGACATAGTGATGCAATGCCACAAAAAGTAGATCCTCCTGTTAATCAAACAACACATGCTTTAAACTTCGAATTAGATGGCAGTACAAAATGGCTGGGGAAAAAAAGTAGTTAATTCTAGGAAACAGCAGAATAAAATTGGAATTTAAAAGACAATTATAATTTTAAAACAACCACTGAATACCAAAGTCTTCAATATTAATTTGATAAAACTGAACTGAATTTAAAATAACTTAAGGCTATAAGAAACATTTTACTTATGAAAAAAAGTAAGAGTTGGAGCAAGATTAAAAAATTTGTCCAAAATTACATGGTTAATGGCAGATTTGTGTGGAGTATACTATAAAGCAAATGTACTTCACAGGGCCTGGTTTTCCAAAGCCTTGCAGTTTCAAATATTGACCTTACAAAAACCAGGAAATTTTCCCCAGGCTATGGAGTCTCTGTTGTAAGATAAAGAGTTGTAACACAGCAAGGTTGCTGGCTCAAAAACAGATAGATTACTGAATGATATGTAAAGATACTGGGAAATTGCTGTAAGAAGAGAATGTTTGCTAAGATCAAGCTTTTGTTGGTGGAACACTTGATTGCCTAATGGAGTGTCATCTGACTTGTTTTTACTGAATGTTACCAGCTTCTATTGTTAAACTTGTTAAAACTTTAAGCCCACCTATGTCTCTTCCTGTAACTTCCAGGGCTGGAGAATAAATGCAGGAAGAGAACCCCAATTTGTGGTTAATTTCCCAAATGGAAGGAATGCCTCTCTCTTGAGGGTTCCAGGGGATTAACCACTTCGGGGCTTCTCACTGCTCAGAAGAGATGGGCTTTGAGTAATCCTTTGTGGCTCCGTCACCCAGGGGAGGAGGGGTGACAATCCGTGGGGGGCAAAGCAACAGATTTGGAACTAAAATCTAGGACTATTAACTCTCTGTGCAGGACTCAATCACCTGAGTCAGAATTTTAGTCTCTTAAAGACAGTATATTGCTTATGAATTGAGGTTCCATCTGCCCGAAGCTGCAGATGAATTTTCACATATAACATAAACAAGTCAGAAGCTGCTATGGAGGATGATACCTACTCAGTTTAAGAATTTTAGGAAAGAAATGTATGGGGGGGAGGGCAGTGAGGCCAAAAGAGAAAGAGAAATCAAATATCAAAGAAGATGCACGGCACAACTCTAAGATATATCCATACCCTCACTGTGGTAGGCTGAATAATGCCTCCTAAAAATATCCAGGTCCCTATCCATGGAACCTATGAATGTTATTTTATATGGTGAAAGGGGCTTTGCAAATGTATTAAGTTAAGTGATCCTGTAATAAAGAGATTATCCCAGATGATCCAAGTGGGCCTTAATTGTTCTCACAACTGTCAGTTATAAGAGCAGGAGATGAGACTACAGAGAGAAGAGGAGGAGCGATGTAACTATGGAGGCAGAGCTTAGAGCATTGTAGCCAAAGGCAAGGAATGCCAGCAGCCACTAGCAGCTGGAAGAGGTGAGGAACAGGTTCTCTCATGAAGTCTCCAGAAGGAATCAGCCCTGCTGACACTTTGGTTTCAGTCCTGTAAGACTCAGTTCTGACTTCTGGCCTCCAGAACTGTGAGAGAATAAATTTTTGTTTTATGCTCCTAAGTTTGTAATAAAATGTTACAGCAGCAATAGGAAACTAATACACTCACAAAGGCAATTACTTCCTCAGGAAATGAAAAGTCAATATTTTTCCATAAAAGAAAAAAAAAAAAAAAAAAACACTTTCCACTAGCACTAATTTGTTGTCAACTCCAAACAATTTGAAAATGCTTACATTTCCAATTTATTATAAGTTCACCTGATAATTTTTATTAATTTCAGCAACTTTAATGGATTGTTTCTAATATGTCTTATCCCCTAACTTTCCTTTCAGTGTTACAAATCTTGAATGTATTCTCTGGCAAAGGAAATGTGAGCATTCCCTCTAGAAAACTCGAGAACTATTTAATCTTCAGAATTTACCCCAATTAACTGGGAGAATTATGTGAGTCTTGAGTGAATTAAAACAGAAAAGTAAAACAAATTTGTCACAACCTTTTAGAATAATTTGTATTATGCAATTATCAATCTTATTTCTTTTTCAATGACTCACTAGTTTTAACTTCTCTTTCATGATAATCTGGCCATGATTTCAGTTATTATTATATCATTAAATATAAAATCTCTAACAGACAGTATGTAACCTTTAAAACTAACTACAAGAATAAAAAGAGGCATTTAAGTATTACTCTCCAAACTACTTGTTAGGATTCTTTAAAGCAAACTGGCACAATTCAAAGTAAAAACACTCTTTACTTTATCCAAATCTCAGATTTTAAAAATGATAACTCCAGAATTAAGTTAGGGCTCTGCATAGCCAAGAAGAGTCATTACAAAAGTCTATGCTTTAAGCTAAAATTCATTTACCAACAGGTAAGCCCCGTGGCCCTAAAGAATCTCTTGTTTTACACAAAACTCTAAGAAACTACTTCTAAAAACCTGGATTAATGGTATGTTAGAAGGATATTAGAGGCAGACATAAAAACAGCAAGAAAAGACAAGTAACATCTTGACGGTAACTAGATTAAGAAACACTATTAAAAAACAGGCACAAGAACGCAATCACAATATCCTTTTGGGGCTATATTGGGTTAGGTCAATGATTCCTACCCACTTCAAAATACTTCAAGAACATTACATCGCTATATTAAAGTATAATACTAGAATTACTTTTCATAATAATAATCTGAATTCATCAAGAAAGGTTAAATTGTGTTCATTATGCCTTAGTTTAAGAAACTATGAAAAAAACTTAATTTTAAGGCATGTAACAGTAAGAATATTAAGGCACATGGAAATAAGAGAATAATAACAAAGGTTTCCATCTGAAATGGTTAAAAGTTTGATTCAATTATATGGAGAATTAATGTATGCAGAATACCTCAGTCATAAAACATTGCAGCCAAAAGGGACCGTACAGGTTCTCTCTTAACAACCTATTTCAGTTCTTCCAGGTGCAAGGTAAAGGATGTGTGCCTGATTCTAGTTTAATATGCTATGATCTACTTATATTTTAACAATTTAACAGTTATAAATCAACTTATTGCTCCCATAAGGTTTTACAACTCAATTTTAAGCATTTTCTCAGCATTTGTATATACCAAGTTATTGAAAAGAATCCATGTCCTCTGAAATGTGTAATTTAAGGTGGTCAACAATCATACATCTAGAGATATAGTAGAAAACTAAATAGGTACATAAATAAGTACAGCATTTTACACTTAAACACCACATGAAAAAGGTAAAGTGAAGTATATTCAAGAGAGTTGAATATGTAGATGGAATTAGGCAAAAGGGATTTTAACAATTCCCTTCTGGATTAAGAAGTAAGACATATTTTAAAAGAATCATGATATAAAATTAATTTATTTGAACCTTTATATTTTGAATGCTGAGAGAAAATAAAAAATAGTTTTATCCCTAGCAAAGTAGGAAAATCCAGTTCTTACAAAACACACAAATATTTTACCCAGAACTGTACTATCATAAAGGAATAGATGGGATAAAGAGAAACACATTTGATGATCATGGCCTAGAAGGATACAATATGCCTGTTTAGTTGTTATGACAGATGGACTCTAGGCTAAGCAGTAGCTGGGGAACAGCAGTACAATCAAGAATAGGAAAAAAAAAAAAAAAAAAACCCAAAACAAAGAAACAAACAATATATTAAATAATATTTAGATTGCAGAATTAGGAAGAAAAGTACACAAAGAAACTAGATCATTATCAAACAGCAGCAGAAGTACACATTCCAAATTCAGCCTTCCACGCTAGGGATGCAAAGTGGAATATAGGATAACCAATTCATCAAATACTACTGAATAACTACAACATCCAAGGGCATATGGAGTAAGATATGTATAAGACACGATAAGCTTACAATCTAGCAGAGAAGACAAGGTAAATGGAGACAAGAACCATAAAAACAGTATGAACAAAGTGTAACAGGAATATAGAAGAGGGAGAAATTGCTTAGGGCTGGAGGGGACAAAAGACAATGAAAGGTTTTAGAGAAGGTGACACTGGAACCAGGCATAGAAAGATGGGTAAAACTGAAGGTTAAAAAAAAAGGGCAATAAGGAGAAGCAGGTGGAGGAGAAGCATTTCAGTTAAAAAAAAAAAAAAGGGTATTACCAAAGTCCACAGCTGAAACGGCATGTGCAAATACTTGGAGAATATGTTTTCTCTACGGCCTAGAGTATATGGAAGGGATCATTCACATGTGGGTCTACAAAACTAGGTTGGAATTGGATTACAGAGAACTAAACTAAGGATCTTAACCATGGGCGGGATGGTACTTGCTAAGCAAGAATAGGGTTTTAAAGTGGGTTGTGACACTTACCTGACATGTGAGCCTACTAGGCAAGTGACTTCTCTGAGTAAAATGACAATAATTATTGTGGTGGTTCTGTACTGTGTCAACTTGGCTAAGCTAGAACTCTGTTTTCCAGAGTCCCCTTCTCTATAAGGTCTGAAGTTAGAGAAATCTGTGTGATTCATAAGGCGAAAGTGAAGTTTAGAAGAGGTGAGCAACAAAGGCAGTGGTACTAGTAGATTCCAGCTTGCCCTTATTCTCTCATAACTTGGCATCCAAGTTTCTTCTTACTCTTGCCTTGATGTTGTCAGGCCCACAAACAGAAGCAATAGCAACAGCCCTCCACAGACTTCTCTACCACAGTCACATTCTGGAAGCTAGATGTGCCTGGCTTTCTAGATTTCCCCTGCAAGGTCTGACTTGTCCACCTGTGCCAGTGCTTCAAGAAGGCTTGTCAGTGACTTTTGCCTGGTGATGACCAGTAACGTAATTGCTATTGCCAGCTCCCCACTCTCCCAATCTCATATAGACTCAGACACACACAAGATTTATGGTGTCATAATTATAGTATGGCTTCAGAGGAAGATCCAAGACAGTCTTCTACATAACCCTTAGTGACACACACTCTAAAAATATCTAAATTGAAGGAAGGAGTGAAGATGGGAGAGGAGGAGGAGATACCTGATAGGACAAAGTCCCAGGGAATATACCAAGATATGAGGTCAAGGAATGTATGTTAAAAATATCTTTTTGTACATGTTGTGTAGTTTACAAACCACTTTCACCATATCTCTTATAAACCTAATGGCAATCCTAAAGAAAGATACAATTATTTCTACTTTGTTGGTGAAGAAACCTTTGGAGAGATTAAGTGAGGAGCCAGGGTCACACAGCCGGTGTCAGGGCTGAGATCCAAACACTGATCTACTCTTTCTACTCTACCATGCTAGCAGAGGGATGGAGACAACAGGTGAGTCCACACAAAACTGCTGTGATGAAGAAGAACTTGAAGTTCACTCAGAAAACCTCCATGATCTGTGGAAATTTCAATACAGGAGAGTTCAGGCTATTGATAGGCTGACGAATTCACTGACTATCATCTCACTATTCTGGTTTTGCTAAAAGTGAGAAAAAATGTGAAAGAAGAGACTGTGTTAATGTTTGTACTGAACATATACAAAGCAGCAAAATGTTTTATGACCATGACTGAGGGTAATTATATTAAGGAAGGTAAACACAAATTTTCATTTCTTCATAAATTGATTCATGTTTAATATTCTGCATCTATGTGGTATAGCCTTTCAGTGTTATGCCAAAAAAGAAAACCTGTTATTTTCTAACAATAGGTTAAGAAAAAAATCCCAAGACATTTTCATATAGAAAACACTTGAATAGACTACTAGAAAATATTACATGAACATGATGGTCTGAATAATCCCTGAATGACTGCTGACCTAAGAGGCTTCATACAGGTGCAACAATGTCAAAAGAGAGAAGTAGGAAAGTGACAAAGAAAATAATCAGGCCGCACCAAGAGTTGAAACAAGCTTTTGAGGTCTTCCACATTGAAGATATCATGGTGTTGTTTAAAGAAACAAAAGAAACTACACATTCACTTATTTTAAAATGTCTTACCATGAGATTCAAGTCCAGCTCCCTGTGCCAGCCCATTGTCATAGGACTGAAAAATAAAAACATTGTTCAGTTTAATAGGGAAATAATAATGATAATAATAAATGAATTAGTTCTTATTGCACTACTTTTTTTGTCCCAATTTTATTTCTACTTCTTCCATCTATTTACATAATTTTTCAATTCTAGTATACATGAATAGTGGTTTTAAAACTGCTGCTTGTACCTCTGTGGGAAACTTCATCAACTAAAGCACAGTGCAATGCACAATACCTGTGTCTTGATGACTCCTCCCATTTCCAAAGTTACTTAGGTCAACATCCTTTTCCCCTATCCTTCTCAGTGAGAAGTTGTTTCATAATTTGTAATATGGTGATACTCTTTTGTTATACTAGGCATTCCATCCTGGGATTCCCCCAGGCTTCTACATATTTTTTTAAAAGTTTGTACACACTGATAACCAAAGAATCTGCTTTGACCAGGTCAGATAAATTATAGTGCCTTGGGAGATCCGGGATGTCATTAATCATGTCCACCTGTCCTGGAAAACATTATCATAAGACCATTTTTACTTAGAAGCATACTTAATGGCATCAAAAAGCCATACAATAACCTAGAATTCTTATTTGTCCTCACCCTAGATCCCTGTAAATAGAATGTAACCTAGTAAAAAATCCCAAATCTATAAGTCATGTATTACCAATAGAAAATCTGATGATGTAATTAGGTAAGGCTGTCTTTCTCTCTCTTTTGACCTTTCTTGCAATCTTAGGAACAAATTTCTCAGTGTGACCTATGTGTTTCCCTGGTTGCAGTCATCATATTGGTTCAATAAATCTTTGCTGTATGCACTTAGCATCAGTTTCTTTTAAGGACAACATTAAGGTTTACTTTTTGTGCTTGAAAGTTCTATGGGTATTGACATGTGTTTCATGTATTAACAACCACAGTGTCAGACAGAATACTTCCACTACCCTAAAAATTCCCTGTGTATGTGTGTATGTATACACACATATACACATACACACTCTGTCCTATTTGTACGGTTGTCTTCGGGATTGACATTTGTTATCTTGACTCTCTACCGGTAGCTAAGAAAATGTTCCTTCTTGGAGGACAAGAGAGGGACTTTAACCTGCAAACTTGTATACATAGGAGTAGGTGTGTCTGAAGGAGCCCCTGAGTTGTTTTGCTGGTCTCCTGAGGAGGATGCTCTTCAGCAAGTTTAGAAAGGTCCACATTGTCCAAGGTTGGTCATTTAGTAGTTCAGGTATTGAAATATCCTTTAGTTCAGGATCTAGGTATTCGATCAAAATTACTTCAATTTGTCAGAGCTTGAAGAAACCACTCACATTATTGTCGGACATCTCCTTTGACTACTGGTTGGTAGCATACTGTAGTTCACAGGGCTCAGAAGCCCACCCTGATAGATGACCTACTGTTAGTTAGTTAAAAGTCGTTACACCATAGTTCCATAAATATATAAAATATACAGGCAGATTTTAGTCAAGGTCCTTACAAAATGATCTGTGATACTGTCAAACCCAGTTGATGGGACAGAAAAAGGAAAACAAAACAAGGCTAATATTTATTGAGAACCACTGAATTGCATGTAGCATTCTAGATCCCTTCAGGCTACATATTTTAAAAGTTCTAAAAATCTCAATTAACAAAGATTTTACTTTTTTGAACCAACATTTTGATGCCTATACAAATCATCAACTTCCACACTCCCTTCTTTTCTTCTGAAGCAATACTGTGACTTCTCTTGTTTTCAAATGTTTATTTAACCTCTTTTCAAATATATATCTGGCCTTCTTTAAAACATGTCCTGTCAGTACTTCTTCCCAATTGCCTTTTTGAAGTTTTCTAGATGCTAAGGTCCACCTTTCTCATCCCTTCTAAACAAACATTGAGGTGTCTTTTATCATTCCTATGTTAGTTTCCACCTCCATTGCTGTCTACATAACAAATCTTGGGGGAGATCTTGGGTACACTCTGGTATAGAAAAAAAAGTCTGGCATTATTATGCATTAGTAACTGAGATGCAGTAGTTCTCAGACCCTGATTCGTGAGCACTCTCCTCCATTGCTGCAATGTAGTTCTTACTAACAGCAAAGAGTTGTTTACATATTTTTAAGCTTGAGGACCTTTTCCAAAACAAAAATGATTGAACATATATAAATTTCAGTATCAGTTCTTAATTTTAGTTTGCTTATACAAATATTGATAACATTCATATTCACATTAAAAAGTCACCACATCTGGAGACAGACCTAAGCAGAATAGTTTACTTTGCTGTCTCAGAATGATTTAATTAAAACTGTTTGAGATCCTTTAAAGAGGAGCAGAACTAAATAATGACTATTTCAAAGCTGAGCCCCTAGCAATATCTATCATGGCTCTTATCCCATAAATACGAAAGTTGAAATATTAATATGCCCCCAAGAAATACGAATATGAAAACTCTTATAATGTACTATTATCATGATGTAATGTGTTTGCTATGGTTTGAATGTTCTTGTTCACTTCAAAATTCATGTTAAATTTAATCCTCAATGCACCAGTATTGGGAGGTGTTTAATATTGGGAGGTGTGGCCTTTCGGAAGTGATTGAGTCATGAGGGCTGCACAATTATGATGGGATTAGCTGTCCTCATGAAAGGGCTTGATGGGGAGAGTTTGCCCCTTTTTGCCCCTTCTGCCATGTGAGTACATAGCATTGCTCCCCTCTGGAGGATGCAGCAACAAGGCACCATCTTGGAAGCAGACAGCAGCCCTCACCAGACATGCAACCTGCTGGTGACTTGATCTTGGATTTCCAACTTCCAAAATGTGACAAATAAATTTCTATTTATTAAAAAACACTTTATTTCTCCTTTATATCTTCTAAAATATGCATTCTTCCCCCACACAGCAGCAGAACTAGGCATTTTGAAGTACATGATTTTGTCTTATTCACCAAGCCAAATCACTAAGTGCATGCACTAGGCATATTGTGAGAACATATTGTTAAAAGATGGTACTAGCATATTCAATTTCTACCCAGTATAAAGCTCTGACTCTTACTCCTCTCCTATTGCAAGTATATATAAGTTAGAAGAAAATGTAATGATTTTAAACTCACAAAGCATTATAAATATGAAACATCTATTTTGAGGTAGTTTTGGGTTGCCAAAAATAATTGTGCCTATAGCACCATTTAAGTAAATTTCAATCTCCCCACATAACCTCCAAAATCAAAACTGAATACAAGGGCCGACCCCGTGGCGCCCTCCGGAGAGTACGGCACTGGGATCGCAGCGGCGCTCCCGTTGCGGGTTCGGATCCTATATAGGGATGGCCAGTGCACTCACCGGCTGAGCACGGTGCAGGCAACACCAAGCCAAGGGTTGCAATCCCCTTACCGGTCACAAAAAAAACAAAACAAAACAAACAAACAATACGAATAAGGCTAATAAAACTCAAATCACACCATAGCGAGAATACTTATTCGAACTTCAGATTATCTGACTACAGTAAAAAAGACACCCAAATCCCAGCAAGCCACCTCTCACATCTCTTGCCACACCTTTGCAAAGAGCAAGGGTGATCTGTGAAAAATAATGAGGAAGAGAGAGAAGTGGAGCTAATGGTAGACCTGAGATTTAGCTAATCACTGCCTAAAAGAGGAAGTCCACGCTAAGTGTGAAAATATTGGCAGTCCTCGTTTTGTGTTGTTGCAATATGCATAAATTCCAGTTAGCGTGGTTTAAATAACACAACTTAGTTCTAATTTCAGTAATCTGGTGTATTAATTGTAATTGCAAAAAGCACAAACTTTGCTGCTAGCTCTACAGTCAACAAATCACTACATAAATACTAGATGTGCATCATGATTAGTGATCTTTTTTTTTTTTTTAAAAAAAGATGACCTATAAGGGGATCTTAACCCTTGATTTGGTGTTGTCAGCACCACCCTCTCCAAAGTGAGCAAACTGGCCATCCCTATATAGGGATCCGAACCCGTGGCCTTGCTGTTATCAGCACCACACTCTCCCAAGTGAGCCACAGGCTGGCCCTAGTGACCAATCTTTTTCAAAGTCTGTTAGCAATTGGTCACTGCACATTTTACTCAGCTCACAGAGAGCAAAGGTTATGGTTGTGCTGTCTCTTTGGCACTTAGTGATAAACCCACATGACATTTTACAAAAAGGCATAACCAAAAGAGGGGACTGGCCACCAAAGACAAAAGAGCAGTAAAGAAAAGGTGAGAACACTGAAAATGAAATTGCAATCAAACAGAATTATAGAAGAAGTAGCCATCATGAGAATATTGACAACGCTGCTGTTTGAGACTCTAGATATACAGTCAGAAGAACTAAGTGAAGGAGAAATACCTACATGAATGAGGAAAGGGGCTGAGATGATTCAGATGAAGAGGTTCTAGAAAAGTGCTGCTGGCAAAAAACTTCACATACAAGCAATTCTCAGAGATATTTTACAACATTGAAAACACAAACTATAAAATGCTGAAAGCTGATTCACACTTAGAAAGGAGTATGATCATTTGCCAAGACACAGAAAAGATGCTCGCTCCATATCGTAAGTTATATAATCAGAAGGCAAAGCACTGTTCGAACAAAGAAATAAAACATTTTAATCCTCAATATTTCTAATGTTTTATATACAGTGTACTAAATATTGATTTGCTATTTAAAGACATTCTCTATACATCTGTAACTTTTTTTTATAAATAGATTTTTACTATTTAAAAACATTCTCTATACATTCATAACTATAAATTATAACAGTAAGAGTTTTTAATGTTTTGGCAAAACATTTTTTTTTTTTTTTTTTTTGCTTTTTGTCTTTTTCCGTGTCCGGCAACGGATTGCAACCCTCAGTGTCGCCCCCGTACCGGACCGGGACCGGCATTGGGATCGCAACCCTCGGCGTCGCCCCCACGCCCCGCTCAGCCAGTGAGCGGGAACCGGTCTGTATGTGGGATCCGAACCCTCGGCGGGAGCGCCGCCGCGCTTCCCAAGCGGCGCACTACAGCAGTGCGCCACCGGGCCGGCCCTTTGGCAAAACATTTTAAAGGTCACAGAACAATCATAATTTTTCTCTTTGATGATTAAAATTACTTTGCATCATTTCAGCTTGTATGGTTATTGTTATAGTTTGGCACTACCATGCAAAGGGAGGACGGTCTGTACTAAAAGAGGCCTAGTACAACACAGCACTGACTAAAGGGAAGAGGTTTAAAAGAGAGTGCAAGTCAAGATGGCAGTGCTCAAACGGCATAACTCCTGGTGAAGAAAGTTAAAAAGGAAGGGAAGGGAGACAGTCCCTTTGAAGATCAGGTAGGTAAGAAAAGAAAACCCCAAAGAGTAAAGTTTAGAGATCTAAGAAACAAGAGAAACTCCTCTGCTACCAGAAAATCATAGAACACACGACCCTTCCTCCACCACTAAAAAAGCCACCCATTACAGAAATCATACTTTGTTGCACTAAAAAGAGAGCACCCTTAAACTATGAATTCTTATAAGAAAAAAAAATCCGTAAAATTACTAAACAGAAACAGAAAAAATCTATATACAAAGTAATTCTGAAATAAAAACTCAGCAAACAAATGAAAACACCTCAGTAAATGAAACCTGCCCCCGTCCCCAAGAAACAGGCATAAAATAGAAGAAAATTGTATAGAGCAATCCAAACTCAATCACACATCCTCGAACAAGCACTTGGAAATATGAAAAGGAAATTAAAAATTAAAAACAGAAATGGAAAAACAGTAGGAAGAAATAAAGATTTAAATGATTTCAGTAAAGAAACAGAAAAAAAAGACAAAATAATGTAAGAAATGAAGACTAAATTACAGGATGCCTAAGGAAAAATAGTCTCAAAAAATAAGGAACACAGAAGAAAGGCAGAAAACAGCCAAGAGAATAAAAATGAGATAAAGAGGTCTGACCCCGTGGCTCACTCGGGAGAGTGCAGCTATGGGAGTGCAGCAGTGTTGGTAGCACCGAGGCCGCGGGTTCGGATCCTATATAGGGATGGCCGGTGCGCTCACTGGCTGAGCGCGGTGTGGGCGACACCAAGCCAAGGGTTACGATCCCCTTACCGGTCACACACACACACACAAAAAAGTGAGATAAAGAAGTAAGAAAGGTCAGAGAGAAAGTGGTTGAGATGCAAGACAAAAAAGAACAAATATACACAAAATTGGACTACCTAAAGAAAAATAGCAAAATAATGAACCAGAAGTAGGGGTCAGCAATGACCCAAAAGTTAAATCTGCTTTTGTCCTGGTTTTGTATAGCCCTCAAGTTAAGAAAATGGTCTATCTTGCTCATAATAAAAGTAACACAAATTAAAAATACAGTGAGATATAATTTTCAAAC
Organism: Galeopterus variegatus; assembly: GCF_000696425.1. Lineage (NCBI taxonomy): Eukaryota > Metazoa > Chordata > Mammalia > Dermoptera > Cynocephalidae > Galeopterus > Galeopterus variegatus. The sequence continues at coordinate 154,787 of NW_007726140.1, read as the reverse complement.
ATCAGGAAAAAAAGTAAAAATCAAAAAAGAGTAACATTTCACTGGTAAGGCTATGTGAAAATAGGCACCCTCATCCACTGGTAGGAAAACAAATTGGTCTGTCTTTTTTGGAGAGAAACTGGACAATATCTACTAAAATTATATATGCATTTATCTTTTGATCAAGTAATTCCACTACCAAGAATTTACCTGGAAGATATATCTCTAACAATACATAAATAGATATGCAGAAGGTTATTAATTACAACATTGCTAATTGAAAAATATATGCTCTGGGCCGGCCCGGTGGCGCACTGGATAGGTGCGCCGCTTGGGAAGCGCGGCGGCGCTCCCGCCCGAGGGTTCGGATCTCGCATGCAGACCGGTTCCCGCTCACTGGCTGAGCGAGGCGTGGGAGCAGCACCGAGGGTTGCAATCCCGTTGCCGGTCCCCGGTCCGGTATGGGGGCAACACTGAGGGTTGCAATCCGTTGCCGGACACGGAAAAAGACAAAAAAAGACAAAAAAAAAAAAAAAAAAGAAAAATATATGCTCTACACATAGAGTAGTCAAAAAAACCATGGCACATCCATGCAATGAAGTAATATAAAACTTAAAGAAAAAGAATGAGGAAAATTTCTATGAACTGATAAGGAGCGATTCTCAAGCTATAATGTTAAGTGAAAAAAGAAAAGTGCAAAAAAGTATCTACATTATGCAATCTTCTGAGTAAGAAAGGAGAAAAAAAAAATATATGTATCTTCTCATCAAAAAGAAATATAGAAAAGATAAACCAAAAACTAATGACAATAGTAACTATCTATAGAGTGAATGGGACCAAGATCATAAATATGAGGGTTAAAAAGGGGGGTGGTAGATAGAAGGGACTTTTGGAGGGGGGCAGAGGAGCCACACTTCTCTTAATGTATCTTTTTGTATAGTTCTAATGTTCAGAACCAAGTTAATGTTTCACATATCAAGTAAATAAATAAAATCAACAAAGCTGGCAGGGAGACCTAAATGTGGGTAAAGCCTAAAATTGAATCCAAACGGAAACAAATAAACCTAACTGTACTTCAAATAAATGACACAATCATATTAAAGGGGGAAAAGAAGTAACCCAAATATTTCTTAAATATTGTATTTTCACTATATACCTTCAGACTCAAAACAGAAAGAACCAATGTATTCTGTGTAATGGGTGCCAAGTCTGTCACTGTCAGAGAATAGAGTTACAAATGAAAGGAGGAAAATTAAAATGAACCCTGTGGTGTTGGATTGAAATTTGAGGTAGTATGTGTGGAATATACAATAAAGCATATGTATTTCACAGGGCCTGGTTTTCCAAAGCCTTGCAGTTTCAAATATTGACATTGCAAGGACAGGAAATTTTCCCCAGGCTAGTGAGTCTTCGTTGCAAGATAAGAATTGTGGCACAGCAGGTGGCTGGCTCAAAGACAGACTAGTTACTGATTGCTATGTAAAGATACTGAGAAATTGCTATAAGAAGGAATGTTTGCTAAGATCAAGCTTGTGTTGATAAGATCACTTAATTGTCTACTGCAATGTCATCTTGCTTGTTTCACTGAAAGTTACCAGCCTATACTGTTAAACTCTAACCCCACCTATGTCTCTTCCTGTAACTTCCTGGTCTGGAAAATAAATGCAAGAAGAGAACCCCAATTTGGCATTAATTTTCCCAAGGAAGGGATCCCTCTTGCTGGAGGGTCCCGGGAAAGTTAACTTTGGGGCTTCTCACTGCTCAGTAGAGATGGGCTTTGAGTAATCCTTTGCATCTCCATCACCCAGGGGAAGTGGGGTGACAAATCCGTGGGGGATGAAGCAACACAAGGCAGCAAGTATGAACTAATGGTTTTTAATATAGAGATAGATAAGTAAATATAGAAACACATTATGTGTGTCTGTGCATGCTTATGTGTGTGCAAGTGCAAGGGGGGTGTCTGTGTATACACACATACATACATTTCATAGCTCTGCCTGATGAAAGAAGGCCTAGAAGCAATGACATTCCAATATAGATGAAAACACCTAGTAATTATATCCTGGTATCTAAACATTGTCCTCCAATTAGAAGAATCAGGGCTCCTTGAAGAAATGACTGATTCTAGGGCTGAGGCTGGGAAAATGAAAGATGAACCTGAAATATCTTGTGCCAGAAAGAAAGGAGATCCTCAAAGAATAAAGGGAACATGTCAAAAGGGCACACAGCCTGCTTGAAGAGGTTCTCACAGGCTGAATCTGGGAAAATCTGAGCATCAAAGTGATAGTATCAGATTACAACCTTTTGAATGAAATAAGAATTTAGAGTCCTCAGTGATACAAATAAATAAGTAAAGAAATGAATAAATAAATGAAGGCAGAGAGAAAGCTTTTTCTAACAATAGAATTTCAACTGGTATTTACAGAAGGGATGCTAGAGCTGGAAAATCATCAATACATGCTAACAACACTAGTGGATAAAAGTTTGATGAGGGACAGGATATTAACAGTCTCCAGATATCTCACCATGAGATACTGAATAATTACAAAGGGAAAAATGCTTACTTTATAGAGAAAACTCTGGCATATACCACCTTAACCAAGTGAGCAATAATAGAGCAAATCAATATGCTATACCTCCAAATACAGTGCATTGAGAGGACAGTATTACTTCTTCACTATTCATGCCAAAAATGCATATCACTCTCCCTCCTATCTAAGACAAATCTTTTTCTTAAAACTTCTTGAAGGTTCTCTTCTTTATGCATCCACAGGCTTTTTAAAATTTGTGCTATTATAGATTCTACAAAATCTGATCCAGTTATACATTCAGCTAAAAACAATTCTATTCCTCTAAGAACTTACAGACATTTTCATTATGAAATACTGACTAGTAAAAGTTGAATTAATACCCTGAAATATTCTAATCTATAAAACTAAAAACTTCATATTTGGGAAACAGTAAATCTGGGAAGCTGCACTTCTAATTCCCTAGTTTTCTATAAAAGGTGAAACAATAAGGCAAAGGATAATCTGAGCTGAGACTAACCTTTTCCTACTACTGCCAATAAAAAGATTAAATTGTACTGTGTGAAAGAACATTTCTACTTGATATTCTCCTTAAAATAAACCTTAGATTTAAAAAAAAAAAGTGTTAAGAAAACAATAATTATCCAAAAAACTGTTGTTAGCCCATTCAGTCTTGTTATGTTTGGGTCTTGCTAGCCAAAATGGTTTAAGAAACTCACACCAATACAGGAATAGTCACACCAGAAACGCCATAATCTTCCAGTTTTCGTGAACAGGGCTTTCCACTAACTCCTGCTAGGATAAGCTATTGATATTTGTCTTTAAGAATATTTTTTTCTTCTAAGGACGACCAATCCTTTTCTAATAGACATTGCTTCATTAGACAAAATCAGATTACATTTACATTTTAATGGCGAAGGAGTCAATCTGCCTTTTAAGATTATTTCTATATTATGTTCTGATACGTGATGTACCCAGAAAGCAATCTTACAGCCCTTATTTGCAAATTCTTGGTTAAAGAGACAAGGCATACTTTATACTGCAGCCCTTATATACCAGTAATAAGTTAAACTAAATAGTCCACTTTATCAACATAACTCACCATACTTCTTTTAATATAGTTGATGGCTTTTTTCATATCCATGCCTGACCAGTTGTTGAGCATATAGCAAATACAGGAAGCACAGTAAACAAATCGCATGTCATTTTCACTGCCTTCAGGTACCGCACAAAAACTGAAAAATAAAACCAATATAATTTTCTATTAACACTCGGCTATACCTTAAATTTTTTGCAGGGGGGTTAGAAATACCTACTTATTTAAAAAAACATATTCTACTTGATTGTTCAATAACAAATAGGATTATTAACTTGAATAATAAAGAACTATCTCTAAATCATCACTCTACTCCAAAGTTCTGATTCCTGGGTAGTTTTACAATCTACCAGTGTTACCCATTCCCAGATACTACCAATCATAGTGAGATTATCTGCTGCCAGCCAGGGACAACTGTGGCACATTGAGTTGAGAATTAATACCAGAAAAAGTAGCAGGTAAAACCTGGAACCTATTGGGTAGTAAAGATTCCCAAGCCCAAGTTTTGCTATGTGAAATTTCTTCTAAATGTTATACATAGATAACCATTAATTAACTGATCATATTATGTTTTAATTGAATTTTTACATATTTAATTAGTTTTAGAGGTAAAAGTCATTGTTGCATAACTATAAAAAAAGGATAAGGCAGCCGTAGTCAAAGATTACACAGAAATACTGCGATATTAGTCACATGTACCAGCTGAGGTAAATACTTAGTTTTATAGTATTTCCAATTAATATCAATTAATTCTATATGCCTACATTAATTTTTCCCTCATCAAGAACAATGTTTTGAAAACATTGACAGGAAAATAAGATATGAATAGATGAAACACAAAGATGTAACAACATAGCAGAATTTCCTTGCAAGTTTTTTCTTCAGACAGCATCACTACTGCTTTATCATTCACAGGTTAAAAAAATTTTTCTTATCTTAAAACTCTAGAAAGATTCTTCTTTAGATACACCACACAAACCACCAAATATTAATGAACATAGTCTTTTTTTCTATCCTTTAAAAATGTCACTGAAACTACCTACACTAGAATACAACATTTATCCCTTTCTCCCCCAATCAGCATGTCTTGATAAATAAAAGTTCAAACTAAATGTATGCTTACTTCAAAATATCCATTTTTCCAACTAGAAGGTAAATTAAAGTAGATCTTAATACTGAAACTATTCAACAATTCAGTTATGCATTTATTGTCTGTTAAAAAAAAGAAAAAGAGAAAGGAGAAAGGAGTTCTGCTCTTGTAACTACTTTCATTTTTATTTACACAAGAAATCTTGGATCACTTTTTTAATTAAGCACTTAACTATGAATACAGTAAACTTTAGGTGGTTCTAATAACAGTCTATAATCCTCTAAAGATCTCGTATAGTATTATACCCATTTTTTAGTTCCAAATTATTTTTATTAAAAAAAAAAAAAAGTAACAGAGAATGATTCATACCTTCCATCTTCCAGCTGAAGGGCTCTCAAGCCTGCTAAGCAAGCTTCTTTATTTACTCGACTTAAGTCATCTCCAAGAATAACTAAGCATGAAAGGCCAGTGTAGGTCATTGCTATGTGGCCACTATCATAAGGATGAGCTGTTCCAGGATTCTAAATTCAAAATTAATATAATGTTAATAAACTGAAATGAAAACATTTTATTAAGTAATTTGACATGAAGTTTTAGTAAACAGTAAAAATTAAGTGTTGTTCATACAGATTTGTATACATATCTAATTGTAAAAAACAAACCTCCATTTGATATACAAGGGCATTTCAAAAGTTTGTGGAAAAATAGAATTAAAAGATAATATGAAACACAAACTTTTTAAAGTACCCTCCTATATCTCAACATAAGTATGATCGCATACATTCCAGGCTACATAATTTTTAAATTTATCTTAGAGAACTCAAGTTTTATGGATGTAGTTATGATATTCAAATAAACCAATTTATTTGAACATCATAAAAGCATGTAGCCTTTTAAACAAAGAAGATTTATAAAAGAAATAAAAATTGTTTTATATAGTACAAATCTACAATACCACAGTGGTAATCACCATATAAAAAATTTAAAAATATAGTTGAAAAACCTTATCACTCTGCTCACATAAAATTTACTTGAGTCTCTAATAAACATTAGCACTTATAATATCAAAAAACAAAAAAGAAATGCAAAGAAGAGCTCAAAATACTAAAACTGGAAAATTGTCTATAAGTAAAATTGCCCAGGCAGAGCTCTGAAGTCAGACTAAGAAACTCATATTACCACAATGTGGGTTGGATTAGTTTGATTCATTTGAGTATTTCAATAAAAGAACGATAAACAGTTATCAAAGATTTCTTAAGCTTTATGAAATATGTGACTCCTTGTAAAGACTCTGGCAGTTGGCACTGGCAAAGATAAAAATTTAAAAATGGTTTATCATGCCAAATGACTTTACATTCCACAGTATACAAAAACATTTAGAGTTTTACAATTAATTAAAAATTATCAGCTGATCTATTAACCGGTTATTTTTAAAAGATGATTTCACTGGGAACATGTAAAATTTCACAATACTCAGCACAACCAGATACCGGTTTGTAACCATTGTATAAGCAGACTGACTCCATCAAGGAAAAACTTTCTATTTTGTGAGGCCTCTTTAGAAAAAATAATGAAGTTTTTCTCCACTTTCAACGGTAGAAAAATATTGGTGTTTTATGCACAAATAGAACACATAGCAGGCTTGTTCTAGGTCTGCTTCTCTGAAAAAGAAAAAATCTCCTCACTTTGTTAGAACTCACTGATTTTTATAACTGGCATGTGCTGGTACTAAGCTCTGAGGAAGTTCTACCTATTGTCATAAAAGTCATCAAATTAATCACTACTCGGGTCAATAACTACCTTGAGAAGAGTTTTTCTTTTATTTCTAAGAAATGAGAGCTGGATATGAAGTCCTCCCAGAATACACAGAAGTTTACTGGCTTCATAAAGAGCAAGTATAAAAGTACTTGAAAGCTCTATTTTCCATTTTTCCAGGAAATCACCAGTAATTTTCACACATACACACACACACACACACACACACACACGACACAATTTTTCATAATGATTATAGAAATTTCTGGGTGTATATGTACTGCACATTCTTCCAGGAATAAGGTGGTTATAGCTTTCCCTGAGGGGTTTCAGTGTATAATACACATTATTAGACAGTATAGTCAAGCATCACTTAACAGAGATGTTCTGAATAATGCCTCATTAGGCAATTTTGTCATTGTGTGATCATCACAAGGTGTACTTACACAAACACATCTAGGCTATATGGTATAGTCTATTGCTCCCAGGCTACAAACTTGTACAGCATGTTACTGTACTGAAGACTGTAGGAAACTGTATCACAATGTTAAGTATTTGCATCTAAATACAGAAAAGGTACAGTAAAAATATGGTTTTATAATCTTATGAGACCATCATAGTATATGCAGTCCATCACTGGCTGAAAAGTTATGTGGTACATGACCATATTTAACTATATTGAAACTTGGAAGTGTGGTTCTTTCTGTATGAGGGGTCTTCAAAAAGTTTATGAAAACATTTACATTATCTTTTCATTCAGTTTTCCACAAACTTTTTGAAGTACCCTTATATAATTTTTTAGTTTTCTTTCTCACTAAAATCTTCCCACATTCCTTCTCCTTCCTTCTGACCCAAAGGGAACCAACCTTTGATGGATTGAATGGAATACCCAGGTATGAAGATCCTCTGAAACCACAGCGATTTAGATTTGATCCTAGAAAATAAAAGCATTTGCTTGTTTAAAGTATACCTTATTTTTGTACAGATTCTTGTTTTGGGTTTTTTTTGGCAGCTGGCTGGTACAGGTGTTATCAGCACCATGCTCTAACCAACTAAGCTAACCAGCCAGCCCCTATTTTTGTACAGATTCTAAAGCAGTTTAATTATACAATCTTTCAGAAACAGTATTTTTGTACCAAAGCTTTGTTATTGTCTCCATTTTCATGCTAGCTAATGTTGAATGCTTACCATGTGCCAGATCCATTCTAGGTGCTTTATGGGAATTTCCTCATTTAATTTCCACACCAGATCCAGAAAAAATTAAGATTTCCTACCATGTAACTTTTATTTAGAGCCCACCTCATACATACAAAATGCTTTCATACTTCTCCTATGTAATAATTTTTCGCGTGATCAACATACTCAAACCTCCCTTCTATAGAACAGAAACAGAAGCCCAGAGGTTAAGTGACACATACAAGGTAACACTAATGACGCAACAGGGTAGAGAATCCTGACTTCCCATTCAATATCTTTTTACTTTAACTCATTGCTTCTTTACATGTGAGCAAGCTAACAGTATGAACTGTTCATCAGCCACAGAGAAAATACACATGCTGTTTTTCAGAGTCAGACAGACCTTCCGAGTCCAATAATCCACTAAGCTTTGAAATATACAGAACAAGTTAGCACTTAGTCTCTACTCAAAGTATGTTTATACACACACACTTTTTTCCCATTTAAAAATTTTCATTTTTCAAGATATCAATGAAAATACGAGTTGGAAACTTAAGAAAACAGTTACATCTACAATGATTATGGGTTTGATAGCTATTAGAAATCAGCATGATAGATGCAGAAGGTAAGAACGTATGATCAGCGGACTATATGCACAGCTACTAAAAAAATCAAGTTGGTTTAAAAATAGGCTCTGATGTTAAAAACTGTCTTTATACGGCTCATGACTAGTCCACGACTAATTCATAACAGTTTTTCACTCTCTTACATGTTCAAATCAGGCACTGTACTTTATTCACCTTTTTATCCCTAGAAATACTTAGAATAGTAGCTTACACATTAATTCTTTGATCAAATAAGGAACAACTAAATTTAAAACTCTCCACCAATCTTCTTCTATTGGCAAAAAATGTATTTTTGCCAATAGATAATGGTGATAATGATTTCAGTGAATATGATTCTCTTATCCCTGTTAAAGACATCAAAATTGGTAAGCCATTTAAGACGTACCAATATATAACAAGTCATAAAAATGCTCATACCCTTTGACCCAGTAATGATATATCTGAGAATCTACTCCAATAATTTCAAATATGAGAAAGGTTATAGGCACAGAAATGTTCACTGTGGTGTAAGAATGGTGAAAATTTAGAAGCAACATAGAAGTCCAATAGGTTAAATATATTAGGCTATATCTACTGAAGGGAACATTATACTGCTATTAAAAATAATAATTAAGGGCTGGCCCATGCCTCACTTGGGAGAGTGTGGTGCTGATAACACCAAGGCCAAGCGTTCAGATCCCTATATAGGGATGGCCGGTTCACTCACTTCGGAGAGCATGGTGCTGACAACACCAAGTCATCCCCTTACCAGTCATCTTAAAAAAAAAAAGTAATAATTAGTAACACTATGTAGCAACATGCAGAATACATATGATCAAGAGCAAAAGCAGAATACAAAAATATATGTGCATTATTATGTTTATAATTAAACAAATGACACATATCAAGAAAGCTTGGAAGGGAATAAATAAAATATTAATTATATGGAATAACATGAACAAGGGTGAGTTTTGTTTTATCTATTAGTCATTGTTGCTATAACAAATTAACACCAACTTAGCAACTTAAAACACCATATATTATCTCACAGTTCTGTATGGTCAGAAGTCCAACACAGGTCTCACCAGGCTAAAATCAAGGTGTTGGCAGGGCCACATCCTCTACTGCACATTCTAGGGGAATAATTTGTCTCCAAGCTCATTCAGGTTGTTGGCAGAATCAAATTCCTTGCAGTTGTGGGACTGAGGTCTCTATTTCTTTGCTGGCAGTCAGCTAAGAGACCCCCTCAGCTGCTTGAGCCTCTCCTGCCGTTTCTTGCACGTGTGCCTCTTATTTTAGAGTCAGCAGTTGTACTCAAATCACTTTCATGATTAGACTCTCTCTGGCTTTCCCTTCTCTCTTCTGCCTTCTTTTACTGCATTTCTATGACCAACTCTTCTGTGTTCTTCTGCTCATGTCATTATACTGAGCCCACCTGGACATAAATCGCCTATGGATAATCTCCATATTTTAAGGTCAGCTGATTAATATAACCTTACCTCCCACTTACAAAGTCCTTTCACAGCAGTATTTAGTGTTTGAATAACCAAGAGACAGGAATCTTGGGTGGATATTTTTAGAATTTTGCATAGCACACCCTCCATATTTCAAATCAAATGTAATGTTATACTTTTAAAATCTAAAAATCTTACCAAGTTATGGATGTCTTTATCCTCTTATCATCACTTGTTTTAATCCCTCTCTAGTTGGGTGAGGGGAAGTGTCAAACAGTGTATTTTCCTATATGGCTTAAAATTTCAAAATCAATTCTTTTCTTTTTTTTCCCCTTAGGATTGCCTTTTTAAAGGTTATCCTTTAAAGCTACCAACTTGCTGACAGTCCTTCATAAAAATCGGATCCCATTTCTACTTTTGATGAAGCAAATTCTGATTGTAGCTTTCAGGTCTGAGTTTATACTCCCAGGCCTGTGTTGAGTCCTCTGCTAACATACAATTCTGTCAGGTATTTTACATAGAGGCAGACATATAGTAGGCGTTCAATAAGATACTTGTTTCTAAGTGAAATATTTCTTTGGAGGTAAATGAATAAATTGGCATTTCTGTTTGCTCATTTCTGTTTCTAACTTAGTGAAATTAATAATTTTTCTGAGAGGCTGGCCCGGTGGTGCACTGCTACAGTGCGCCGCTTGGGAGCATGGTGGCGCTCCCACCGAGGGTTCGGATTCCCACATACAGACCGGTTCCCACTCACTGGCTGAGCGAGGTGCGGGCACAACACTGAGGGTTGCGATCCCGTTGCCGGTCCGGTCCGGTATGGGCGCGACACTGAGGGTTGCGATCCATTGCTGGACACAAAAAAAGACAAAAAAAGGAAAAAAAAATAATAATAATAATTTTTCTGAAAAGCAGCAGAAATAATGATGTTTGAAAATACCATATAAAGTTAGGAGATTTTGGCATGAACACCTGGAATCAAACTCAAGAACTCATTCTTCCTAGCACTGTGTTCTAAAGGCAAGGAGCAACCACTCTGCACCAGTTTCCTCCATTTTTGAACTAAAAACAGGGTTCTTGTAAGGGTTAAAGGACATGTTTAGATTGTGCTAGCACAGTGACCAACGTTTAATAAATAGTACCCATTTAAAATCAGTTAATTATATTTTATCAAAAGTGAAACAGGAAGACATTAACAGCTTTTGCTGTAATTTATCCAGGGAAGTTTTTTAAAGTAAAAAATGCCTTTCTTTCTTTTCAAAAAGGAGAGTACATACTGTTATCATGAAAAATGCATTTATGATCTTAGGAACCAACATCACAATACATGGAAAGGACAATGTTAATATTTCTTGACCTCTTCTGAACTGCCTGTGTACTATGAAGCTGGATAACAGAAATAGTTTATTTCAATATAAACAACAAAAGAGATCTTAATATTTCTTATGGGAAGTTAAATACTTAAAAAATCCAAGCAAAATTACTTATTAAATTGGGTTATCAACCACATGCTTAAATCCTAATGTCTTAAAATGATGCTCATAAAGGGGTAACAAATTTTCACCACTCTTAGAATATTCATTAGGTACTCCTTTCTGATTCTGTCAAGATTTGTCTGATATTGTACTTTCCTTTATAATTCTAGTAAGCTTACTTTTTCATGATAATTATTAAAGTATAAACATGCAATTCATTCCAAATTTGTGACTGGATGCATGCTACAAGTAAAGTTTAAACTTCTTCAGAGGTTATTAAATAGCACCATCTAGTGTCCCTATTCAGAGACAATTGTACTGTGAGAGATAAAATAAAAATACGTTCAAAATTAGATGTAGGTGCTTCTAATAAAGGACAACTCTTGGGCTAACACTATTAATGGTAGCCATGCTGCCTAAAGGTAATTCAAAACCTGATTTAATCGTGTTCTTAACTTTCTAATCTCCATTTTAAAAGTTAGGTTTTGCATTAAGCAAACAGAATTCAAGTGAGGAATGTGACAATTTTTTTATATAATGAACATTTATATTTTATGAATATATAAACAATTCTTCACAGGTCTTAAGGAACATAATAAAGTTTCCTATTAAGAGTATACGTCCTACACAATTCCTTGTTTATGGATGTCAAGAAAGACCCAGACAAGGTAACTCAAAAATTCTGTAGCTAAGAAAATGTTTTTTCTGCATCTGTTTTCTAAATTTCAGATTACAATTGACCCGTGAACAATATGGGTTTGAACAGTGAGGATCCACTTATGGGCAGATTTTTTTTTTTTTTTTAGTCAGTGACTACTGTACAGTATTGTCAATGTATTTTCTCTTCCTTATGATCTTAATAACATTTTCTTTTTTTTAGTTTACTTTAAAAATACAGCATATTACATATATAACATATAAAATATGTGTTAATCAACTGTTCATCAGTAAAGCTTCTGGTCAACAGTAGGCTATTAGTAGTTAAGTTTTTGGGGAGTCAAACTCATAAGCAGATTTTTGACTGTGTGGAGGGCGGGCACCCCTAACTCCTGCATTGTTTGAAGGCAATTGTAGTTTTAGTATCAGATCTAAACCAATTAAAAAAAAGGCAGGTAGGAGACTTTCTTTCATAGAGATTACAGATTAAATAGTATCTCCTCCAACAAAATAGCAAACTGAGAATTCAGAACTGCACATGGACCGTGAAATGTGGAATGGCCTACCAGACATATTACTATGGACAGTTGGAGATATAAACAAACACTGTTGGACACTATCTTTGCAAAAAACCAGCACTCTATAATTTTTAAAATCTGCAAAATGTTGATTTAGCCACATGAAACCATACTTACATTTTAAGCATGTTATTTTTTTTTTTTTTCCTTTTTTGTCTTTTTTCGTGACCAGCAACAGATCGCAACCCTCAGTGTCACGCCCGTACCGGACCGGGACCGGCAACGGGATCGCAACCCTCAGTGTTGCCCCCGCTCCTCGCTCAGCCAGTGAGCGGCCGGTCTGCATGTGGGATCCGAACCCTCGGCGGCAGCGCCGCCGCGCTTCCCAAGCGGCGCACTGTAGCAGTGCGCCACTGGGCCAGCCCCTTAAGCATGTTATTTTAAAAAAGGGCAGCAATCTGAAAAATCTACTAAAAAATGAAATCATTAAACATTTTTTCTTTTAATATCAAAAACATTTCCAAACACTTCATCCTAACATTATAAGCGATCTATTAAGGATACTGGATTTATTTTCCTTTAAAGCCATAAGATAGCCTCAGAGTTCGCATAACAAAATATCAAAGACTGGAAACAGAAAACTGCATTATAATCTTCTCTCTAGCATTAACTAGCTGTATCACTGTGGACAAATTATTAATCTCTCTGGACCTTACTATCCTCATTTGTGAAATGAAGGACTATATTTCTCACTACATTCTAGCTCTAAAATTCTCTGGTTGTATCCTCTGTCAGAGAAGGGAATACACAATTCCCAGTCTGATCCCTTGTGTTTCCTAAATATTTCCTCCTGAGGTTGATGAGAAGGGCTCAACTCTCCAATGGTCTGACCACACACTTATTAGTCGGATACCACTAGGGTCTTTACAATCCTGGAATTAAATGGAAGTCAGGGTTAATTATGATTAAATATTCACAATGTCCTTAAGTGCCATACATGATAGTCTCCTCTAGAGACTCGTATACTTAAACAGTAAAACAGTATTGAGACTTGGAGTCAGAAGCCCAAGATTTCAGTCCAATTCTATCTCTTAACATCTGTGTGAGGCCTCAGGTAGGTCTTTTAATCACTTTGCCTCTCAGTTCCTCTTCTGAGACAGGCTGATTAAAGAACAAATTCGATGAAGTGTGTGGCAGTGCTTTTAAAATGAAAAAACATTAAATAATGCATTATTTCTGCCATTAAAAAAAAATCAATATTTGTGTATAACCATATAACTTTTAGTTTTTAATTGTTTATTTTTGTTGTGTTTTAAAGAGAAGTTAAGCTAAGACTTTTTCTAACTTAAAAATTTAAATACAAAAACATATTTATTGCAAACAAATGCAGATATATAAGAAAAATTATCTTACCTTGCCATTCTCTCCTACCTCTGCTCACATCTACTTACTCCTCCACAAAGATCTTCTATGTGTTCTTTCAGAGATTTTCCTATATATTTATATTCATAGATTGTTAAAACACTTGAGTGTTTGTAACTTATCACTTAATTGTATATGACAGAGTTTCATGTCAGTACATATATAGATCTACCTCAATCACTTTACTACTGCATATTATCCTTTACTGGGCCATAGTTTATTTAACTGTCTCACTTTTGAGAAGCATTTATTTTGCTTCTAATTTGTTACTGTAATGAACAATGCCAAAACAAACATTTTTCTACATGTATGTTTGTGGACATGTACTATTTTCCTGAGGTTATTAACAAATTACCACAAACTCGATGATTTGAAAACACAGAAGTTTATTCTCTTAGAGGTCTGGAGCCCAGAAGTCCAAAATCAAGGTGTTAGCAGTATTGCTTCCTTCTGGAGGCTCTGTGGGAGAATCTGGTGGCTCTCTCCTAGCTTCTGGTAGCTGTGGGCAATCTTTGGCATTCCTTAGCTTGTTGATGCATCACTCTAATCCCTGCTTCTGTCTACACAAAGGCTTCTTCTCTGCCTTGAGTCTCCCTTTTCTTTCTTTTATAAGGACACTACTCATTGGATTTAGGGCCCATCCAAATCCTAAAGATGATCTCATCTTGAGATTCTTACCTTAATTACATCTACCAAGATCTTTATTACAAATAAGGCCACATTTTGAGGTTCTGGGTGGACATATCTTTGTGGGGCCCCTTTTCAGCCCACTAGAGCATCCATGAGAATGTCAGGTAGGATAAAAAACTATACTGCTGGGCCGGCCCGTGGCTCACTCGGGAGAGTGTGGTGCTGATAACACCAAGGCCCCGGGTTCGGATCCCATATAGGGATGGCCGGTTTGCTCACTGGCTGAGCGTGGTGCTGACAACACCAAGTCAAGGGTTAAGATCCCCTTACCGGTCATCTTTTAAAAAAATAAAAGTAAATAATTAAATAAATAAAATAAAGTGCTTTCTGAGGAGAATTCTAAAGGCATCAAACACCAGCGAAAGTTTTGTTTATGTTTGGCGGCACCGATACACGGTTTGGGCAGTCGAACCCAGCCTCACTTCTCCGTCCCACTTTCTAAGGAATGTATGGAGGGAGGAAAGCCTAGGATCAACGGTGACAGGAGAACTCAGGTCCAGCCATGGAGAGCCCAGAAACGTGTGCTTTCTCCCACATCCTCCTCGCCTCCTCCCCACCGGCCTTCACTGCCTGGCTCCGCCCCCTACTTCTCCTTCCACTCTGTCATCCACAACCCCGACGCCAGACCGAAGGATCAGCGGTACTCTTTCCACAGCACCCTTTCTGGCCACCGGGTGGATCTTTCTCAAGATGTTTGTGTCGGATCTCCTGGCTCGGACGAAAGCCGATTCTTTCTCAAGCAAGCTGCGTCCGCCCTCGCCTCCTGCAGCCTGGTGGTGG
>NW_007726140.1:108241-139552 GCF_000696425.1 Galeopterus variegatus | reverse complement strand
AAAAATAAAAAAAAATAAAAAAAATAAAAAATAAATAAATAAATAAATAAATAAATAAATTAAAAAAAAAAAAACTATACTGCTAAATTGCCCTTTAAAGTGCTGTAATAATTTTCACTGCCACCAACAAAATATTAAAGTGTTCTTTCCCCCATATTCTTGACAACTTTTAAAGTTTTTTTTGCTAAAATGACATATTCAGTAAAAAAAAAAAAAAAAAAAAAGTAACACCATTGCTGTCATGGTACTTCCCTGATTTCTAGGAAGGTTAATCATCTTTTCATGTATTTATCGACTATCTGCACTTCTTTAATTACCTATTCATAAATTTCATTATTTTCTAAAAGGTGATATATTTTTACGAATTCCTCATAGTCGGGAAATTAATAGTGTTTTATATATATATATATAGCTACAATTTTCTCTAAGTTTTTTGCTTGCTAACTTTGTTATCTTTAACTACATACATTTAAAAAATTTAGTCAAATCTATCATATTTTTCCTTTATGGTCTCTGGGATTATGTTTAACATTTCCAGATTTTTTAATTCTCTAGATTTTATGTAATATCACAAAACTGGGCAAATATAAACCTATGAGTTGCAGAAAGCAAAATCTATTCAGTCTGAAAATGTATTATGAATGAGAAAACATGAGGAGCCAAATGATGCTCTAGGCTAAATGTGAACATATAGAAAAGAGGAAGGGAAAAGTTGAAGAAGATACCATGATTTAACAGTCCAATAATTACTGATACACAACAATGTTTTCAGGCACCGAGAGGGAAAAGAAATGTAAGACACATTCTCTGCCCTCCAGAAGTTGACAATTCAGATGGATACAAAAATATCTTAAGAAGCTTTTAAGCAGCAATGAATGAAAAAAAAAAAAAAAATTAATAATGGGCTTCAAACCAATGAAGTCCATGGAGATGACAGTACAACGTGAAAAAGAATATTGATGGGTCTCAAAGGACATGGTGAGTTGCAACTCAAATTCCAAAAACAATTTTTAACTTTCATCAAAGTAAAATAAACACACAAAAAAGCACACCTATCATAATCAAACAGATCCATGAACTTTTGCAAAATAAACTCACCTGTATAACTAGCACTCAGCTCAAGAAAAAGAACATGACCAGCACCCAGAAGCCTCTTCCACTTCCTTCTAGTCACTCCCTCAAAGCTCAGGTTGGTTTTACCTATTTTTGTGTTTTGTATAAATGAAGTAACACACTTTCTACTTCTTTCTCTCAAAACATGTGACACATCCAAATAATTTCATACAATTTTAGATTGTTCATTCCCATTATTGTATAGTATTCCATTGTGTGAATATGCTAATAATACATCATTTATCCATTATACTGATGACGGGTGGTTTGTATAGTCCCTAGTTCTGAGCTCTGATGAAAAATACTGCTATGAATATTCTAGTACATATCTTTTGGTGAACACATTTTCATTTCGGTTGGATATATACTGGGAGTAGAATCACTGGGTCAAGAATGCACATATGCTCAGCTTTAGTAAATACCACCAAATAGTTTTCCAAAGTAATTGTATGAGAGTCCTAGCTTGCTACATTCTTGTCAACTCTTGTTGTTTTCCACCTTTTTGATTTTAAGCCATTCTGGTGGGTATGTAGCAAACAAAATTATTATGTGTAATATGAAACTTTGGATAATAGCATGTCTTTTACAGCAAAAGATTAAATAATGAGAAAAGTATGCACCTTTAAAAGAATATGGGTATTAAAGTGTTATAAAAAACTTATTTCACTAATAAAATGATAGGGGGAAGTAAACACATATTAAAGAAGAGATCAAAAAACAATTGAATCATGGAGCCAGCAAATAGCTCTTAAAAGCAGGGGAAAATATAAGAACAGTCAGAAAGTAGAAAGCATGGTGAATAAGTGACCAGTGTTCTGGAAACTGTAACCTATAGTATGAGTTCTCTTGCTAAAATGTTACCATCCTTACTTTTCAATAAAAGTAATGGCTATTTTATTTCACAAAAATCAGTATCAGTAAATTTTTTATAAAAATGATGTTAAACATTTCTTTAAGAAACTACAGTGTATAATTTGATCAGGACATGTATTTTTAGTAAAAAAAAAAAGAAAAACAACGCAAGCAGAATCTGTAATACTACTACCCTGCATCTATCTAATATCTAACTTTTTAAAAAATCCCCAATTTTCACTTAAACTATTTTTTAAAAAAATCCTCACAAAAAGGGAAAACCATGTTACCTCTATTTTGCAAGTGACTAGGACTATTATCTGGCCTCAGCTACAGTCTCTATAGAATGAGGGCCACATCTTACAACTTATCAGTCTTTTTCCACAGGTGTAGCAGAGTACTCTTAGCAGAAAATTCAATAAATCCCACTCACCAACATGTTAAAATCTGTAACTACTAACTAAATTATCATACATACATACATATATCCTCATGTAGCTGGTGAAAAGTGGCTAGATATTTATATATTAAATTCTGACAGACTTGTATATATTAAGTTGACCATATAATTTATGAATTCTGAGAAATTTATTTAATTAATCAAAAATTTTAAAGTTGTAAGAAGTAGAAAAATGACTGAAGTATAAGAAAGTGTGCTAAGAAACCATTAAAGAAATACTAATGGAACATTAGAGGGAAAATGATCAGGAGATTGAAATGAAACTTTTTGATGGCAAAGAGTTCTTCACTGAAGGCACAAAAAGAATGATTGGGAATGAAAAACAGAATGAATGCTATATAACTAATCAACCATAAATATCGAATACAAATAATCAAAAAGCAGTCATGAATGTAGGAGCGCACAACATAGTATCAATTATGAATCTTGTGAATCTCTATTTAATCCCAGACAACTTTAAATTGTTCTCTAAAGAGATTAACAATTAGACTTGGAAAGTGTTGTATGTGAACAAAATGGGAGTGCTGCATGACAAGGAAAACAGAGATGAATAAAACTTGTTAGTGGTAAATGAATAATTACTAGATCTGCTAGTCCAACACGTTACGCCAGGTTCATCTAGTCACACTAAAAATAAAATGCGAAAAACTCACTCACTGTCTTCTGCGGGAAGGACCTGCAGGGAGTAAATCCACTCTATTATATCATCTTTGTTCACCACATCTAAGGAATCCAACATATCCAGCCCGGAGAGCGCAAAAAATGCAATTGTCAACCTAAAAGAAAAAAATGTAAAATTCCGTTATAACTATCAAACCACTGAACTCCTTCTGGTTCAGAAAAATAATAAACTCACTCTACTTTTACAAGGATTTAAATATTACTCCTACCATGCAAAAGCCAAAAAACCTAATTTATTCTTATAATTTAATAGTATGACTCAAACCTTTGTTTCAGTTTTTTAAAAAGGAACATTTAGGGGTTTAGAAACCAATCCTACTCAGTTGAAGCACACATGAAATCCAGGGAGCCAATGTATCAGCAGCCTGAAAACTAAAAAAAAGAGAATTCCTTGTACTTAACTAGCAGAAATAAGCATAAAAGGCTGGGAAATACAGTATATAAAAATGTAAATTTTCACAGAACTATGCTTATAGCTTTAGCATAAGAGCAATTATGTTTTTATTTCTCGAGAAATTTAGAATAAATTTACCTTCATTCAAATCTGTTTACAAATAATGTGATTTCTTAAAAAAAATTATAATAAATCTGGGGGAAAAGGAACACTTAAAAAAATAAATACCGATACATTTCAATTTCGTTTTCCCAAAGAGGAGCATTCTTTGACAGAATTAAAAATATAAGGCAAAACACCCCTCCAACATTGTGCACTACTCAGAAATCCAAACCTTGTGCTTTCATATAAAAATCACTATCTTATTGGTTGCTTTTAACATAAAGAATTTGTTACACATAATTCCTTTCAGGTTGAGAAGCATTCTGTAATGTTGCTGTACTGAGCACTGTTATTTCATTTCCATAGCCTAATAATATTCCTATGACTAATAGTAATAAATACTTCAAATTATCTGTTCTAAAAATCTTATAGCAGAGCCACCTTTACATTCTGTAACCTTTTCAACGAAGGTCCTAAGAGAGAATTAAGCCTTATTCCCTAAAGCATCCACTGCACATAATAAATTGACTTATCTCCTGTGCATGTAGACTAGTATTATCTAGAATGGTATTACCAACTGTTGGGATAATATAGGAAAATGGTCAGGGCCCCTCAGATGTTCAGAATCTTGCCAAAATCATAATTTGCTGTGAAAAGGTTGTGTGGGCAGAGTTAGTGTGCCTGCGTGGCACTGCCACCTTGGCTGGAGTTTACTGCCTTGGGCGGCAGCCATGCATAGGGCCATGCTTTTCCAACCTACGGTTTCCAAGGACCTGTTTTCCAATTACCTAGCTCACAGACCTGTGTGTGAGGGGTCTGGGGACCCAGCCTGGTGTGTGAAAGTTCTGTGACCCTATCTGGCTAGGCTAAGGCCTTAAATCCTCACTAGCTCTTAACCCTGTTCATGATGCCTACATAAAGCTAGGCGACCACACCAGTTGTCTGGCTCTCTTACCTGCCAGTAATCCTGCACCGACTGGGCCAATTGTTGAGCTAGGGCTGGGTCTGGAGCTCACAGACCCCTCAAACCCATTCACAGACTGGGTCACAAACCTTTCATACACCAGGCCGGGTCACCAGACCCTTCACACGCAGGTCTATGAGCTAGGTAACTGGCCACAAGGTCCATGGAAGCCATAGGTTTGGAAAAGCATGGCTGTGCTGGGTGGACGCCCGGGGCAGATGCCTGCCCACTTCACTAAAACTCTTCTCTCTCTCTCTCTCCCACCTCCCCCTCTCTCTCGAGAACACAAGAATAGCAACAAAACTAAAAAGATACGTTGGTGCGCATGTGCACTAACTACACGCGCGCACACACGCACACACACACACAAAATTTGCCTACAAAGGATGCTGAACCACACCCAAGGCAAGGGCCCTTACCAAACTATTCCATTTTCCCAACAGACCCAGTCTGGAACGGGCTTGAGGGGTCTGTGAGCTCCAGACCCAGCCCTAGCTTGACAATTGGCATAGGCGGGGCAGGATTACCAGCAGGTAAAAGAGCCCGACAACTGGCGTGGTTGCCTAGCTTTACAATTGGCCTCACGAACAGGATTAAGAATGTCCTAAACCAACTTTAGGAGAAATTTAAAAATATTCTTTTTTTTTTTATTTTTAGGGTGTATTTCTCTCTCTGATCCCTGGTGGAAAAAGGCTGGCATCCATTAGATAACAGGAGGAAATATCAGAGAGTAATTTAATTTCTATCAAACTTAAGGGAAAAAACCAAAATTAAGGAGATATTAGTACACTTAACAACAATAAGTATTTGGGAAACTTACATTATTGACAGACTATTATGTATTGTGCACTGAACCAGGGAATTTCCCATATACTACCTCATTTTAATTCTAATAACCCACTGAGGTCCACCTGAATTAGGGAGGTGGTTTATCTGGATAAGATTAGGATTAAATCAAGAGCAATGAAACCCTTTTAAATGGGAAACAATACTGTACAGTAGTTTAGAGCTCAGACTGCAGTGAAATGAGCTAGGTTCAAGTCCTACGTTGGCCAATCTCTAGCCACATGATTCTGGGCAAAACACCTAACCTTTTGTAAATCTCAGTTTCTAATAAGGATGTAAATTATTAATCATTATCACCCCTCACACAGTCATTGTGCTTACCTGCCTACAAACAAGCCTCTTCCCTACCCCACCCCCCCACATGGAGCTGGAGAAGCCAAAACCACCTGCCTGCCCGCAACCAAGTAAAAAGCACAACAAAAACACTATTTCCACACAGGTAGCCCATCATAGCCAATACAATTGCCACGGCTGTCACAAAAGCAGCTAGTCAGGAGTTCCAGTCAAGATGGCGGAATAGACGGTTCCCAGCATCACTCTCTCCCACAAATCAACCAAATTTATAACTATAAAAACGTAACATCAGTGGGCCAGCCCGGTGGTGCACTGGAGAGTGCGCTGCCTGGGAGCAAGGCGGCGCTCCCGCCGAGGGTTCGGATCCCATGTGGAGACCGGTTCCCGCTCACTGGTTGAGCACGGTGCGGGCGCGACACCGAGGGTTGCGATCCCGTTACCGGTCAGTAAAAAAGACAAAAAGGAAAAAAAAAATGTAACATCAGCTAAGCTGGGGCCGCTGGAGCTCAGGGGAAGAGGAGGAGAGACCTACAGAGTTCACGAAGGTGGGAGAAACCATGATGAGAGAAAGAAAAAGCTGCTCTGAGCATTTCAGGCCACAGCTGCTTTAAGGCTCAAGCTGATGAGTTCATGGAGCAGGAGCTGGCAGAAGCTGCAGCTGTGCCCTTCAGATGGAGTTACTTGGAGGCAGCAGGAGAGAAGAGGGCCTTGGCGGCCCCCAGGACAGCAAAACCACTAATAGGTTTCCCATGGACCCATGTTGTGGGTCGAACGCACAGAGGAATCCAGGACCGGCATCAGTGTTGTAGTTTTATAGCTCTTTATTTTAGTGTTGCAGTTCTTTGTTCAGTGTTAACAGCGCCTCTTTTTGCTTGCAAGCAAGGATAGCACTGGGGAGCAAGAACTCCTAAACCAGTGTCTCCCAGAACAAAGGAAAAGACCCCCTTATATAGCCTAAATTCCCACCCTTTTCCCTCACAGGTTCCCATTCAGGCCCTCTTATGTAAATGAGGGATGCTGTCCTGCTAATTTGGATTGGCTGATTGTGGGACAGTCCATTGGTCACTTTAGGAGTCTAACTTGCCTCTAGCCTGAGGGGGGGGACGGACTGCTGTTATTTCCTAGAGAGCGGGCCCAGGAAGCAAGTAGGGTAAATAGCAGGGGCCAGAGTCTACAGTGGAGCATAGAGTGTCTAAAACAGTTTCTCACGTGGAAAAGGGAAAGCTTAACAATTAGAAAATGCTTAGGGTTCCCTGCAACACCCACACAGGAGCGAGGAGCCAGAACAACTGAAAAAAGGGAGCCATTCAGAGGCCAGTGAGTCATTACAAGGGACCAGCATAAGGCCAATCCCATGGGAAGTGTTTGGAGCATGGGCAGTGGGTGAGATGGGAACACCAGGAGAACACTGGGACACAGCAAGGACAGCCGACCTTCCCCCCAATCAGCACAGGACCACTCAGAGGAGAATGGTCAGGAATGCAGGATTGCATGGGGTGCAGTACCTAAAACATCAACCATTAAACCCTGAGCTGCACAAAAAGCCTTCCCTAGGGAAACTACAGCAAAGCGATTTAAACAACCACACAGCTCAAGTACTGGTTCCCACAGGAAGTTCCCCTGTGCGAGAAGCAAAGGACAAAAAATTAGTTCTGGCCCAGGCACACCACCAGCACCTTGGGGCCTACCTGGGAACCAGAGGCTTGGATCCAGGGACTGGACCCCACTCCCACTTCCAGGCAAACTGTGCCAGTGCCTCGGGGCCAGCCTGGGGACCCAGGCCATGGAGAAGGGGACCGGACCACCCTCCCACAACCAGGCACACTAAGCCAGCACCTTTGGGCCCACCCAGGGACCCGGGGGTATGGAGTTGGGGACCACACCACCCTCCCACAACCAAGCACAGCATGCCAGCACTTTGAAGCCCACCCCAGGACCCGAGGCATGGAGAAGGGGACTGGACCTCTCTCCCACAACCAGGCACACCAAGCCAGTGCCTTGGGTCCTGCCCAGTGACCCGAGGCATGGAGCCAGGAACCGGACTCTCCTCCCACAACCAGGAACACCATGCCCACACCTTGGGGCCGGTACCTCGGGGCTCACCCAGGGACCCAAGGCATGAAGAGGACTGGACCTCTCTCCCACAACCAGGCACACCGTGTTGGTGCCTCAGGGCCCGCCCAAGGAACCAAGGCATGGAAAAGGGGACTGGACCTCTCTACGACAACCAGGCATACCGCGCCAGCACCTCGGGGCCTGCCTGGGGACCCGAGGCATGGAGAAGGGGACGGGTCCTCTCTCCCACAACCAAGCACACCAAGCCAGTGCCTCAGGTCCCACCCAGTGACCAGAGGTATGGAGCCAGGGACCAGACCCTCCTCCCACACCAGGCACAAAATGCCAGCACCTCAGGGCCCACCTGGGTACCTGAGGCATGGAGAAGGGGACCGGACTCTCCTCGCACAACCAGGCACATGGCACCAGTGCCTCAGGGCCCTCCTAAAGACCCGGGGCATGGAGAAGGGGACCAGACCACCCTCCCTCAGCCAGGCACACCGTGCCAGCACCTTGGGGCACACTCAGGGACCCGGGGTAGGGAGAAGGGGACCGGACCCCTCTCCCACAACCAGGCACACCAAGCCAGCTCCTTGGGTCTTGCCCAGTGACATGAGGCATGGAGAAGGGGACCGGCCACCCCTCCCACAACCAGGCACATGGTGGCAGCGCCTTGGGGCCTGCCCAGGGACCAGAGGCATGGAGAAGGGGACCAAACACACCCCACAACCAGGCACACTGCCAGTGCCAAGGACCATACAAAAAACAGCACCTCCACATGGGTGACCCACCACATTCACCACAATAACCATGGTTGCTGCAAAAGCGGCTAGATGCCACAACCACCATGCAGATGGTCTGCCAACCACTGGAGAGCATTCACACAAGCAGAGACACCAGCAGAGATAAAGAAAAGAGGATGTCTCTTTCTTTCTTTTTTTTTAAATTTTATTTTGTTGATATACATTGTGGTTGATTATTGTTGCCCCTTACCAAAACCTCCCTCCCTCCTCCCTTTCCTCCCTCCCACCCAACAATGTCCTTTCTGTTTGCTTGTCGTATCAACTTCAAGTAATTGTAGTTGTTAGATCTTCTTCCGCCCCACCCCCGGTTTTTGTGTGTGTGTGTGAATTTATTTATTAATTTTTAGCTCCCGCCAATAAGTGAGAACATGTGGTACTTCTCTTTCTGTGCCTGACTCGTTTCACTTAATATAATTCTCTCAAGGTCCATCCATGTTGTTGCAAATGGCAGGATTTCATTCATTTTTATAGCTGAGTAGTATTCCATGTGTAGATGTACCACATTGGATGTCTATTTCCACAAAACCCATTTCAGAGTGACAGAAGAAGCATCTGCTCTATGATAATATTGGGGGACCTGATCACATCTCTCAGCATTGGACAGATCATCTAGGCAAAAATTAACAGAGTAACCATTATTCTTTCAGAAGGAGAGAAGAAATCTAGGGTAATTAGAGGGGGAGGAGAAGGGAATAGGGGAAGGGGAGAGATTGAACAAGGGGCATAAAGAATAATTATGATTTGTAACAATATATGTGCTGGTAATACTGATTTAATCAACATATCTCAATGTTCAACCCCCAAAATATGTATAATCAATTCTTATTCGATATTAAAAAAAAAAAAAAAAAAAAAAGGGCAGCTAGTCGCCACAGCAAGTCACAGCCACTGTGCAGGTAGCCCACCAGACACATTCGAATGCACTGACACAAGGAGAGTCACCAGCAGAGACCCAAAAAAAAAGAGCATCTATCTCCACAAAACACACCCCAGAGTAATAGAAGCAGCATCTGCTCCACGATAATAGTGGGGGACCTAAATACACCTCTCTCAGCACTAGACAGATCATCTAGACAACAAATCAACAGAGAAACAGTTAATCTATCAGAAGTAGAGAACAAATCTATGATTATTAGAAGGGGGAAGGGGATGAGGAGCGATTGGATAAGGGGCAGAAAGAATAAGTATGATTTGTAATAATGAATATGCTAGTAAAAGAAAAAAAAAGTAAAAGCCATTATTATTGGTGTTTGCCTTAATTTGGAGAAACAGGAATAACAATGACTTTAGGATCTAATCACACCCTACAAGAGGCCTTTTCTCCAGGCCCTTGTTTAGCAATCTTTTTCCCCCTAGGGGAATCTTTTCCCCAAAACAAAATGATACTTTAGACATGAGAAAACCCTCTACCTAACAGAAGTCAAGTTTGAAAACCACTGCTCTTGGTAATTATGTCTCATGAGATAAGATCTGCTTTGTTACAATAGGCACTCAAATACTTACTGAATTAACTAATAAATAAAAGACTTGCGATACTACATTTAACCCTCCTGGAGAGCTCTAACAGGGTTTTCAGTTTTGGTATAACCCATAGAGAATGATTACATTTATAGTAAGATAAAATTAAGCATCTAATAATTTGGTTTATTAAAGGATTATTATAGAAATAAAGCAAACAGAAGACAGAGATGAAAGTGGAGAAAAACATGAACGACTTGAGGTTGGGTAATGAATAAAACAAAGGTCTTCTTGTCAGTAAAAGCTATGTAATAAGAAAACATATCCAAAAAGGGTATAAAAACAGGTTGGTACTCTTTTCTAATTTAAGAACTTCAGAAAATATCTAGTCTATCTCTTTAATTTTCTAGCTAAAGACAATGAAGTCCAAAAACTTCAAGTAATTTACTTGAGATTTTCAAGCTGGATAATTAATTAAAACTACTTAGGAAGTCTGAATTCCAGTGTGTTTTCCACAGAGGTGCTTCTCAAACCTAGCTGCACATTAAAATCAGGTTAAAAACAAATGACTGAAATACCATCAACCTAACCTACAGAGGTCCAGGCCCTACTTCACAACAATTAAACCAGAATCTCTGGGGGGGAGGTGGGGTCTGGGCAACTTTTTCTTTTTTTAAAACTTCCCAGTGATTTTTTTTTTTTTAATTTTGTCAATATACAATGTGGTTGATTATCATGACCCATCACCGAAACCTCCCTCCCTCCTCCCTCTCCCCCCTCCCCCGCAAGAATGTCCTTTCCGTTTGCTTGTTGTAACACCTTCAAAGAAATTGTAGTTGTTATATCTTCTTCCCCCCTCCCCCCGGTTTTGTGTGTGTGTGTTTGTGTGTGTGTGTGTGTGAGTGAATTTATTTGTGTATTTTTAGCTCCCACCAATAAGTGAGAACATGTGGTATTTCTTTTTCTCTGCCTGACTCGTTTCACTTAATACTATTCTCTCAAGGTCCACCCATGTTGTTGCAAATGGTAGTATTTAATTCATTTTTATAGCTGAGTAGTATTCCATTGTGTAGATAAACCACATTTTCCGTATCCACTCATCTGATGATGGACATTTGGGTTGGTTCCAACTCTTGGCTATTGTAAAGAGTGCTGCAATGAACATTGGGGAACAGGTATACCTTCGACTTGATGATTTCCATTCCTTTGGGTATATTCCCAGCAGTGGGATAGCTGGTGATTTTAATGCGTAGCCAGGTTTTACCCGCACTACTGTAGAACAGTGGTTCTCCACTGGGACAACACTGCCCCAAGGAGACATATCACAATCAAACACTTTTGACTATCACAACCAGGGGAGGTTGCTACTGGCATCTAGTGGATAAAAACAAGGGATGCTGCTAAACATCTACCGATGAACAGGACAGACCCCCCACAACAAAGAATTAACTGGCCCAAAATGTCAATAGTGCTGAGGCTGAGAAACCCTGCTCTAAAGTCATTTTGTTATTTGTATATATGTGTTATTTGAATGTTCTATTTGTCATTTTACTTGCTCCTGGATATGAATGCATTTCAAGTATCAAACACACACACACACACACACACACACACACACACACACACACCAGTCATCTGGTGGTAAAGTATTTAAAAATCTTGCATACTTAATTACTAAGGGCTCCTAAAAGTCAAGCATTTTCAACTTATAGTTGAAGACTTGAGACTGCAAAATTTATGGGATTAACACAATTATAGTTAATAGTTCGTGTTTATAAAGTGAGGACCCATCAGAAGTGCCCAGCAATAGCTGACAGAACCAAGAAATAGCTTTGGAGCTGTAGGGAAAGTAAAGATAAATGGTCAGGATCCCTTGAGGGGTTCAAAATCTTGCTGAGCATTTGTGCCCAGGTGTTCCTTGGTTATTGTCTAATGTAATTGCACATGTGGACCCAGGTGTTCTGGATTAATGGACTTAAGTATAAAGGACAAGCAGCTCTGATCCACAGTGCCCTCCCCACCCCAAGGCCCCTGGGAGGGCAGGAGAGGGGGCACAGGGAGACCACTGCTGCAGCCAGAGGCTGTTGCTGCCAGGGCCCCTGGGATGCTCCAGGAGGCCACTGCCCCTGCTGCTGCCGAGGAAGCTGAGGACTGAGCTTGTTTCTGCCAACAGCTCCCCGGATCTTTCCCAATTACCTAGCTCACGACCTGTATGTGAGGGGTGACCCTGCCTGCACAATGGGTATGAAGGGTCATGAGCCCTAGCCCTACAGTCATGAAGTTAAAATACTAGCACACAGATACCCCCAACAAATACTCTGGAAGGAATGACCAGAAGACGGCATGAATTCTATAATTTTATTCTTCATTTATGGTTTTCAATGGCTGACTCATCTGGCATATATTTTTTAGCCACACATCTTTGGAATTATTTAACATGCAAAATACTTCTTCTACCATAATTATTCAATAAGAAATATTCACTTAACATCTACTACAGACTAAATGTCATGACAAAAATAAAGCCAGCTAACCTTAAGTAGGTTATATGGTAAATGCTATTACAGAAATCACCTCCTTCCTTTCTAAACCTACTCCTTTAGCTTCTTGTTCTCCGGACCAGATGGTAGTTCCAATACTGAAATCCTAGGACTCCTCCATGTTTTTCATACTCTCTTTTCTATTCCTACTTCCACTGCCCCAGTGCCTCTCTCCTGGACTTCTGCAACAGCTTCCTAATTGTTCTCTCTGGTTCTGGTCCTGTCCCACCAAATCCAATGATCACTTTGAAATGCATATCTAACCATGAAGATCCACTGTTTGGTGACTTAGCATCACTTACAAGATAACAAACTAAAGTTTCTTGATAGGGCTCACAAAGCCTTCCATGATGTGGCCCAATTGTCTACCTCTTCAGACTAAATTCCCACCACACCTGCCTTACATTTGAACAACCATTAGAGAACTGATTGAAGTTCTCTGCTTAATACTCACTTATCCACTTTTACTCTTATTGTCTATTTGCAAAATAATCAAAACATTGGAACATATTCATTAATATTTAGTTCCAAGTTTACTTCTTCCAAGAAGCCTTCTCTGAGTCCCTGTCTCCAGATTGAGCTAGTTAGGTGTGTCCATAAGGTCCTGTGAATATCACAATCATTGTGCCTAGAAAATGAAGACGTGATCAGGGTATCAGCAGGATCAGCATCACCTGAGAACTTATTAGAAAAGAAGCATCTCAGACCCTACCCAGGCCTATGTAATCATAA
Organism: Galeopterus variegatus; assembly: GCF_000696425.1. Lineage (NCBI taxonomy): Eukaryota > Metazoa > Chordata > Mammalia > Dermoptera > Cynocephalidae > Galeopterus > Galeopterus variegatus. Next base: position 126,258 of record NW_007726140.1, on the reverse strand, counting down.
TCTGCAGTTTAACAAGATCCCCAGGTGATTCATAGGCATAGAACTGGGAAATACTGTTGTAATAACCCATTTGCATGTTTGTTTCTCCTCTCAAGCAGTTTCAAACTTTAGCATGCATCAGAACTACCTGGGATGCTTATTATAATACAGACTCCCATGCCCACACAGAGTCCAGTGCAGTAGATCTGGGAAGGGGACCAGGTATGTGCATTTTTATAAGGACCCCATGTCACTAATTAAGAGCTGCCCACCATCACACTTTAAAAGATACACTGCTAGACTCACATACTTGAGAAAGGACACAGTAGTTGTGGAATGGTAGGCAGCAGAGAGGTTATGACACAGGATACATAGAGGAAAATGAAAAGACATAAGAATAAAAGGACTAGGTAGATTGTAAATGCCTTGTAAAATAAAAACTAACTGCCTAAACCCTTCTTACTAGAATAGTTGGATTGGTAAAAATAACATTAGAAATGGTCACTTTTGTTCCTTGATTAAAAAGTCTACCCTAGGGCCGGCCCGTGGCTCACTCGGGAGAGTGCGGTGCTGATAACACCAAGGCCACGGGTTCGGATCCTATATAGGGATGGCCGGTTGGCTCACTGGCTGAGCGTGGTGCTGACAACACCAAGCCAAGGGTTGAGATCCCCTTACCGGTCATCTTTTTTAAAAAAAAAAAAAAAAAAAAAGTCTACCCTAATTCCCATTACCCAAATACAGATGGCAACAGTAACTTATGACCACAAAAACTCTCTAAACTACCCATGAAAAAAGAAACCTGTTGTAGGGTAAATGCTGGATATAGCCTTATTCCCCACTCCTGTGCACAGGTGTTTCCCCTCTCCCCTGGGAGTCCGTCCCTGGCCAACACGTCCCCTTTAAGACAAATAGAATGCTGGAGGGAGCAGGGACCCTAATTAAAGGAACAAGCACTCTGGCACCAAGAGAGTAGAAAGTAGATTAACTTATCTACACAGCCAGATCTCCCACGTGCTCTGAGTTATGTGATCTAGGTGAGGGTCTGCACCTGAGCCTGAAAATGATTTACATCCCTATTTTGTACTGTTAACTGTATAACTGCTATATGTACTCCATGGCAGTGCAGACTGCTTGCCGGCTGGCTGCAATCAGTGTCTCTTCTAAGTCCAATAAACCAAAGTCTCTCTACTTGCTGGCCATCTGGGTGATTTCTTTGGAATAGGTAAACACTACCCGAGTGCCCTCTCAGATTTGGGGTTCCTGCGTTACACCTGTTAATTGACAAAGTTCACAGTCCTAGGTTTAAAATTCACTTGAGTTAACTAGTAACTACCACTTTTCAGGAGTTACTATAAAAGAAAAATCTCGGAGTAAATAGCAAACAACATACTTCATAGTTTTATGAAATCCTTGTCACTAGGAAAATAAATTATTTATTCCTATAAAAGAAACAGGGAAATGAAATAATTCTGCCATAACGGTGGGTCAGAAAAGTATCTAAATATCCAGTCCAAATTAGTCTTAAGAGTCAGCTGTTTCATATCTATTGTCAAAAACAAGTGAACAGAGGAACACCTCAATTATTGGTTTAACACTGTATCCCTGTACTCAGACACAAGATAGGCGCTCAATAAATGTTCATGGAATTGAACTGCAATACTGGATACAAATTGTGACTTTGGGTGTCAGGATGGCCGAGTGGTCTAAGGCGCCAGACTTAAGCTCCTGCTTCCCAAATTGTGACTTACACATTGTTTTGTCTGAAAAAGCTAGGATCAGCAGAAATTTTGTGACCATCACCTCTGCTTCAAAAGTTGGAGTTTCCTCACAAGTCAATTATGAATCACATACATCACACAAAAGGGTTCAGTGCTAAACTAGGAAAGTAAAGAGTGTGAATCAGAAACAAGAAAAACTGAAAAACTTTAAATATCACTGCAAAAATGAATATATGCAGTTATCTTAAACATGGTTATTAAGTAAGTCATAAGAAAACCAAAAATGATTTAAAAAATTCTATTCAAGTGACAAGCACTAGACATAAAAAGGATATAATATGTCTTAACCAATGCACCAAGGTGTTATATACCTAACACACAGTGCCTAGTGTAGATCCTACCCTTACACTAAAGTTATTAAATCAACTGTTAAATTAGTTGTTAAATCAATTTTTGCTATTTTACTTATGTTGTGAGCAGAATTACAGTTTAATGCCAACACGTGTTAGTCTATATGGTTTTGCCCAAGCTGGAAATGTGTAAAAGACCAAATACAATGGCATTTTGAAAATGCAACCACACACCTACAATGATAGCTGCTGCAAGAAAAGTTCAAGTGTTTAACAATCACAGTTCAACAAAAGATTTGTTTTATCCAAATGCTTTGAATTCACCTAAAATTAATCCCTGTAATATATAAATATGATTTATCGACAGATTTTTTAACATTCTATATCACTATAATCAATGGACTGAGTTTTGGAAATCTTGATTTAGGTGTAGTAGGTATGGGCTCCACTAGTCGATTGATACCTATAGATGAAAGAAGGAATATAACTAATGTTTCACTTTTTTTGGTTAAGAACATGTTCACCCGTCAGGGCTCAGCTCACATCATTCAACAAATATGAGCATACTTCAAAAAGTTCGTGGAAAAAGGGGAATTAAAAGATAATACAAATCCTTCCACGAACTTTTTGAAGTACTTCATATTTCCTTAGTGCTTCTAATATACCAGATGCTATTCAAGGTCCTAGTGCAATGCTGTCCTAGTCCTGCTGTCTCAGGACTTCTGAGATGATGCAAATGTTGAAATAGAAACAACAACTACTGGCCAATATGGTGACTAGGCACTTGAGATGTGGTGGCTACTGCAAACAAGAGCTGAATTTTTAATCTGACTTAATTCAAATTTAAATAGCTAAATGTGGCTAGTGGCTACCACATTGGACAGAGCAGCCCTAGTGTTATACAGGTAAACAAAATAGACAAAGACCCTGCCTTCATGATGTTTACATTCCAGTGTGAAAGATATTAAACAAATAAGCCAATAATTATATAATGTCAAGTGATGATTGGAAGTGTCTCTTTTGGAAAGAGCGATTTGACAAGGCCTCTTTAAAGAAATGTGGATTAAGTACGTGCCTTTTATATGCTCCCATGAATCCTATACTAACATATAGCATAAAACTCTATTGAAACTGCTTGCTTGCTTCTCTTGTTCAGCTGCATTCCAGCACCTGTCATAATATTTCCTGACCACGTGCGCAGAAATAATCTATAAAACTCCTCCAAACCGACCCAGTCATACAGTGTTCAGAATACACCAGAAGCTCAGTTCAGAAAACGGGGGGAGAGATCAGAGCAAACACAATCTGCTGTTTCTTCCCACCCTGTCCCATTCAGCTTTGGAGCCTCACTTCAAAACACAGCAATGCGGAGCAAAGATCGCCTCCTTCTTTCGTTCTTCCCATCCTCAGACTTGTACTGTTAATGACAGTTTCTTAGCCTCTGCAGGATCACACTCCTCTGCCAAGTCCGACCTTACCAAGGCTATCGCAAATACACTATAACAGGGTGCTTCACGCAACACCACGCCGAACCTCTTTCGCTTACCATTAGATTTACAGTTCCTGGAAAGTAAATTTCTACTCAGACCTTAGATGCTCTCTGCCGCTTCTACACAAACACCATAAAGGCATTCAATTACGAGTTAATGACTTTGCAGAGGAACAGGAAGCACAGGAGTGACTATCTAAAATACGACGACAAACACTTTTTCCTTTTATACTCGGAAGTAACGAGGCAAAGTGACTCAGGTTCTGGGAGAGGGAGTAAAAAGGAAGCTCAGAGTTGACAGAAAAAAATGAGTGAGAAGGGAAAAAAGCGGAAACAGGAGATCCCGAAAGCCTCACAGCTTTCCAAACCCTCCTGCTATAGAACCGGGTTGTGAGGGTGACTGCAGGCTCGCCTGAGGGAGTGACCGGTCAGTGCTGGGTGGGCGGCGGCGCAGCCCCCTACGGCTGCTCAGTTAACGGTCCGGCTGCCGACCCGCAGGCTGTGGTCACGAGTTACCTGCTGGTCTCGAGCGAAGAATATCGCTCGGGTAAGACCTGGAGGCATCGCTGGAAGAACCGCACGTGCCGCTCCCGCAGGAAATCCAGTCGCTCTCCCTCACCGCTTCCCGCCAGGCGATCATCCTCCGTAGCCGCCATACTACTCCGGAAGCGACATCCACCGCGACCCGGAAGCGGTTGGTGAGCGGTGTGAACGAACCCCCAGAGGTGATTTGACCTGGCTCGATGGGGAAGGAGATGTTCTTCCGCAGCCGACCAACTTTGTGATTGAAACCACGGTCTTATCAACTGAGAATCTTGTGCAGCACTTTCTCCGATTTCTCTCTAGGTAGCACAGGACCCAACCTTTTCTACTATAAACCCCAAAGGTTTGGAAATACCACGCAGGACTTGTAAAATCCAGCCTGCAAATCCCTGTCAGAACTTTTATCCTCCTCTGATATTTGTGGGGAAGCATAAGGTCAATAGCTTCAAGTCCCCTTTGAGAAAATCCTGGCTTTAAAGAACGTGAGGGGCCGGCTGTGGCTCATTCAGGAGAGTGCAGTGCTGATAACACCAAGGCCATGGGTTCAGATCCTATATAGGGATGGCCGGTTAGCTCACTGGCTGAGCATGGTGCTGACAACACCAAGCCAAGGGTTAAGATCCCCTTACCGGTCATCTTTTAAAAAATAAATAAGTAAAGAAAGAATGTGAGGATGATATATCTGAAAACGAGGATGGGTCAGTATAAATTTGCTAATAGACTTATTTTTGGAGGGCCACAGTTTTAAGTTTAAAGGATAGGAAAACTAAACCTACATATCAAGACTGTGGAGATAAATGTTAATTATTGACACTACAAAAGTTCAGACTTTCCTAATCCTCTCTAGGAAAATCTTACAGATTTTACAGTTGGTGTGTCATTATTTGCGACAGCAAAATAAACACAACATTTTCTCCAACTACCTGTATGCCAAAAATGAAATACCATGCTTCTAGTTTTTTTTCAAAAATAGAGATTTAAGTTGCTTTAGCCATATACTATTTATTCCATTTAAAGGTTCATGAAGCATTCTTGGGGGGGCGGGGAGGAATCCACTCAAGGATCAGGCCTAAACTAGGTTTTTAATCAAGTTAACTGATAGAAGCTTGGGTATAATTTTAATTGTTAACTTTCTTAGAAAATGTACTTCTTTAAAAATGTAGCCTGTGGGTTGGAGTTATCTTATACTTACGCAACAATCCAGAGCACTTTGAATAATTTTTGGCACTAACTACTACTTATTCACAGGTATTCCTGCATGTCTTTAACAGATTACTGCATTAACAAATGGCTGGTATGGATAGAAGGTTGTCCTTGGTGCTTCTCTATAAATATGGAGCTTACAGTCCCTGCCCTTCAGGTATGCTCAGTCTGGAGGAGTTTCCACTGTTATTACAATTAAGAAATCTCTCTCACTTACTGAAGAAGTTCAAAGTGGAGTCATTATCACACACATTTAACTTACTGGAATCAACTATGCACATTCTATACATGCTCAGAAAGAAAATTCTAATCAATATGATGCTTAAATTAGGAAAGCCAAATATTTCATCTGATTCACAACTCAAGGACAAGCAATCTGATCCAAATCTGAAGGGAAAACTTGCTATGTTGGACTCGTTGAGAGACTATAATATGCTTCTTAGGTAAGTAAAAGGCTTTTCATGAGTGATTTTGACCATACTAGATTTCTGGCATATCCATGACAGAATCTAACTCCCACATAAAATGCCACTCAACATTATTAGCTAAGAAGTGTAAACAGTTCAAATTAGCTAAGAAGTGTAAATGACAGAGTATCTATATAATTGAATACTATTTAGCTGTTAAATGATAATGTCTGAATTATGTAGAACCAGGAAAATATGTGTAATGTAACGTTAAGTGATTATAGGATAGTAACTAATATTTACTCTATTTTAAAATATGTAGGTATGTTTTTGGAAAAAGTTATCCTGGAATTATGGGTGCTTTATAACATTTCTTCTTTAGTGTTTTTTTTCCCACTAAATTTCTTGGTAATGTACTTTTTAAACCAGTACAAAAAAATGTTTATTTGACATCTCTTCTATAAACTTGTAACTAAAGACATTATCAATAATGTTTATCCTACATCCTTTACATAAAGGATCCATATAGTAAATTCCTGATTTATTTCAGATTCAGTCAGAAAGACTGATTTCTTCAGAGGAACTGCCACGCCTTCCTTTATGAAAAAAGAAAACAGAACCAAAAATAAAAAGCCATAATAATCATGTCATCCAGAATGCTCACCTTAGATGCAGGAAAATGAAAGCTGCATTTGTGTGCAATAAAAAGCAATATGTAAAAAAAGCAACACATAAGAAACATTTGCTTTTCTGTATCTTGAAGCTGTTCAGTTTTGTTTTTAAATCCCCCTGTCTTGTTCTATACTTCATTTCTAAACTGCTTCAAATCATTAAAAAAAGTCATAGAGAACAAATAACAAATAAAATGGGCATTTCTGGTTATGGGTCTTTTTATGTCAGTTTTCTCATTCTGCACCAATAATTGTACAATCTGAGTTCAGTTTCCAAAATTTAGGAGCCATCTACTTAGAATATTAACTGTGAAATAAGAAGTTTTGGACAACCACTACTCAAAGTAAATTTCTGAGTCATTTAACCTAAATGTATCCAATTACAATTGAAAACACTCAAGAAAAAAGTTATAAGAAACAAGTTTCCCATATTTTTATGTATATGATATTTTTCTTGTAAGATGAAAACTAATTAAACTTAGGAATTAAGATTTTATAATATGAAAATTGAAGTCGGTTAAATTGTGTTTTCAGGTACAAATGTTTGGAAATTTTAAAATTAACTCTTTTGACCAAATATATTAGTCTAGCAGTTTTAAAACACTTTAAATGCCAAGAGAAATCATAATATTCTAAAGCTAACTTATTTCAGATGATGTTTCAGAACAATCTTTCAATGTTGAGACAGACAAAATCAGAAAAGAAAACTGCATTAGCCAGGAAAATCTGAAAGACACAAAGATTTTATAAATGTGTGAAGTCCAGAAATGCTAAAGGGAAATTTGGAATAGCTGAAGGAAACCAAAAAGATTATATCAACAATACAATTAATAGGATATATGAGGTAAGAAGAATATTTTTAAAATAAATATTCTGTATATAAAACAAAGCATGCTTCAAACAATACAAAATATTACACGAAAATGTAATAACTGACAAACTACCAATTTGTTAAACTTAGGAAAAGCACTAACTTATTTCATAACTCAAAAAAAAAAAAAAAACAAAAAACCACTGTACATTTTTGTTTCTCAAGCTAACTTACCTCCAAGTTACAAAAATTACAAAAGTCTGGTTTAAAAAATGTCACTCTATGATTGTTTCAATTTATTTTGCTAATGCTATCACAAAAACAAAATATCTTTAAAATGTTATGAGTATTTAAATAGAATAATGTTGGTAACATATTTAAATAACTTTTACATCAATACCTGTAATAGGCCAACATAAACGTTAAATATCCTCTTAGTAGAAATGGGAAATATTAGTGACAATGCCGCATGAAACTTAATACCTCTCCATTCACATATAGCACAATAATCAATCTTACTAGGCGAGTGATATTTAAAGAACATGGTTAAGGGCCGGCCTGTGGCTCACTTGGGAGAGTGTGGTGCTGATAACACCAAGGCCACGGGTTCAGATCCCTATATAGGGATGGCTGGTCAGCTCACATGGGATAGCGTGGTGCTGACAACACCAAATCAGGGGTTAAGACCCCCTTACCGGTCATCTTTTAAAAACAAAAAATAATGGGCCGGCCCGTGGCTCACTCGGGAGTGCGGTGCTGATAACACCAAGGCCCTGGGTTTGGATCCCATATAGGGATGGCCGGTTCGCTCACTGGCTGAGCGTGGTGCTGACAACACCAAGTCAAGGGTTAAGATCACCTTACCGGTCATCTTTTTAAAAAAATAAAAAATAAAAAATAAAGAACATGGTTATTCACTCTTTCCTGGTATGACCAAGTATGCTAACATTCTCATCAACTGAATAGCAATTTCATTTCATTATCCCATAGTCTTCTCTATACTCCTTGTCTCCAGGTTGGAATAGCCCTAAGTAGAAAAAGAGAAGAGCAATTAAAACTATATAGGAAATTTTGAAAAAAAAACCTATCTGATTAAATGTTAACTATTAAAAATGTATATAGATTTTCTTTAACAATTTTTTACTATAAAATATAGAAGTTGCATAAAATATAAAATATAGAAATTACATAAAATATAACATGTAGTTATTAAATTACTATAAAGTGAACACCCATTCTATCTCCTTTTTACCTATGTGGGATATGCAGAAGTGGCCCAGAGCCTGTTGGCCCTATCTTTTTGTTTCGTTCTTCCCAACCTTTGGTAGGTTTGTAAAGTCTAGAGGGATCTCTACTAACATTGTTTTCAACCTGTAATCAGAAGTAAAATAGTGCCAGTTAATTTATATGAACTAAGTTTTTTATACTAGTAAGACCCTTAGTAACAGAGAGCAGAAAACATACTTGATATTAGCTATATAGTAATAAAACTATTAATAAATAACCTCTTCAGGAAACTTCTAATTGTGCTCATATAGCTAAAATAAAATTCGGACTACATCAATTTATTAATAAGCTGTTATTTAGTTTACTTTTTCTAGTTCTATTGTTTTATTTTATTTCTATTTCTATTATGAGAGAAATGTAATATAGCTAACTATGACGGTGATATAGCCAGACAATAAATTTCGGATCAATAACAACCAGTAAGTCCTCTACTTTATCCATGAGGGTCACCAACATCTTTAGTTCTGAGTATTATGAGTGAAATTAAGCAATGCTTGTAGTTGCCAGAGTTGTACTGTAGATGTTCATATAGAAAGAATGAAAAGAATGATGAGTAGGAAGAGACAAATAATTCAGAGTGAAAGAAAAAGGTGCTTATAATGTAAAACAGAAGAATTCAAACAATAGTTGCTTAAATTATACTGTTATGCTTTCTAATATGTAAATGTGAAATTTAAAGTACATTATAAAGAAATAAAGATATAAAGAAAGTAGATTTGATGTCAGTAACCTTATGAATTAATGATTTAGCATAACAGTAAAATTAATCTCAGTACAGAGTACCTTTTCTTTTAATTTTGCCAGTCGTCTTTGTTTTTCTGCCTTTTCATCTTCTTTTGCCTGTCTATCTAGAATTTTCAATTCAAGTTTATGTAAATCCTAAAAAAAAAAAACCCAAAAAAAGATAACATTAAGAAAGTAAAATAAACTAGAACTTGTTTCAAAATTTACTTGTTTGCAAGTAAAATTAAATGACCCTAACTATCAATACTCCTTCAATATTAACCTTTTCCAACAAAGGCTAAGAGGGTCATTTTCTTTGAATGTAAATGTAATATATGCACAGCCTTTCTGTATCACTTTTTTTAAGGTGTCTCTTGTTTTACTTTAACGTTCAATCTAAAACTTTTTTTCTTTTAAAACATGAGTTAAGCCCATTTTCACTTATCAATACAGATATGTTTGGTTTTACGTCTTTCATATTATTTTATATTTTGTTTTATGGGTTTTCTTTTTTCCTAAGTCTTTTATTATGTGGCCTGTTTACTTTTTTGGGGGGTGAGGAGGTATGGGGATCTTTTGTTATTTAGGAAGATTTTCATATATGGGCTAAAAAAATGAACTAAAATATACACTATTAATGTATTTTTGTCTGTTATTTTTCTGTATATCTTTATGCACATAATTCATAAGAGTTATAACAGTTCTATCTCATTTGCACCCTTTTTCATTTTCAAGTACCATTTCTTGTTTTGTTTAATACTTAACTGTATTCCACTTCATCTTTATTAGCATTTTTCTTGTATACATTTGCTTAAAATCTATCCTACCACCCAGGAATAACCTTGTTTCCTTTAAGTATACATCAGGTATCTACAGTGCACCTGACTCTAAGGTACAGGGATGAACAAAACACATAACATAGGCTTCATTGCAGCCTACATTATGGTGGGGAGATGAACAGCGAACAAACAAGCAAATCGCTCATGGAGTAAAGCCAGTCAGTTTGGCATTGAACAAGACATTTGGCCTGGACTATGATTACCTTTCCAGCCTTGTCTCCTCCCTGTTCCCATCTCCCCCTTGATGCCCTGAGAATACTGAAGTATTTATGGTTTCTCCCACAAACCACATCATTACACTCCTCTAAGTTACTATTTATGCTGTTCCCTCTCTAGGAAAGATCTCCCCTTTGCTGCTGCTTTCTTCTCCTTCAAGACTTCTACTATCACCTCTCTGACACTCATAACTATATCCACAGCCTAAAGTACTCTGTTCACATCTCAATCACTACACTATTCACACATTATATTGACATTTCCTACTTGCATATATCTTTCCCACTAGACTATAGCCTACTAGGAATTACGAAGCAGGGCTTACTCCTTTTGATATGCTAATGCATGTACAGGTCTGGTACATAAGAAGTACTCAATTTTTGCTGAAATGAATCTGGAAGTAATACCTTCATGGGTAGCATTTAAAAATTATTTAGGAAATATATTTACTCACTCTTTCTTGAAACCTAGAAATTTCATCAGCAGCAGTTTTCCTTTTTTCTGCCTTTTTGGCTTTTTCCCTTATCTCCTTTTCAAGCCTCAAAAATTCTTCCTGTTCTTTCTTCTGTTGGGTGTAACTTTCTAGTAGTAATTTTAGTTTAAACTGGCGTTGGCGCTCTTTCTGTTGCTTTTTCTCTTTTTCTTCCTCTTCTTTTAACTGGGAAGCATATTTCATTGACATTTCTATACTTTTCTGTTTTTTCCAAGCTTCAACTGCCAATTTCTGTTTCCTTCTTTGTTCTTCTTTTTGCTTTTGATTATCTTCTCGTTTATTATGAAAAAGCATGGGTATGTTGTCTGTCTTTTCCTTTAACTTAAAAATTTCCTCCTTTTTTTGCTGCTTTTTAGTTTTCCAATTCTGAATAGACTAAATGATTTTTAAAAAAGACAGCAAAAGTGTTTTTAAATAACAAACAGTATTTTAAAATACAACCTCAATTTCATCTTTCTAGAAAGAATATTGATTGTAGGATGCTGGATGCTTAGATTTTTAATTTTTATTATTTTTATCTAAAGCAATTTTTTTTCTAGTTCTGCTTTTAGAAAAATTACTGAATCGTTTAAAACTCTGAATAATGGTTTATTCTCTTGGCCTTCCTCTTCCTCTCTTAATCCCCAGGCTCACAGGGACTGCAGCTCATAAAGTATCCTCCTCCTCTTTATCTGCTTCCTTCCTTTGTTTTCATGGGCAACATACCTTTTCTGTAATCATCTCACTTCTGCTTCCAAATTGTCTTTTTAGGCTTAGAAAACTTTCTGAGTGATCTTTCTCTGGTCAAATATCAGAAAAGGAATAAAAAGTGGGGTAATTAAGAGCATGAGCTGTGAAGCCAGACTGGAACCAAATCCTGGCTTTGCCATTTACTAGGTATGACCTCGGATGAGTCACTAAACTTCTCTGTTCTCATTTTGCACATCTGTCAAGTGGTAGGTAGTACTTCTTGCATGGGGTTATTCTGAAGATGAAATGAGTCAGTGCCTGGCACACAGTGCCTCATAATGTAAAAAAAATAAAATAAAAAGTAAAATAGCTCAATAGCTTTATATACGGATATGTAAAGATTACTTAAAATTCTAATAGCATTCTCTATGCCACATAGGACATATCCACTGAATTACTTTCCCCAAGGCAGGAAACCATTTCCTCATCTTTCTTTATGGTGTATCATTTATTCACTCAATAAATCCTTATGGTACGTATACTATATTCAAGGCAATGTGATAAGAACCACAGATGATTAAAACAATACCAAATGCCATCTAGTACGGTGCTACTTAAACTTCCAGTTCACAAAAATACCGTGAATTTGTGTCAGAATGTAAATGCTCTGCTTCCTTCAGTGAGAAAGTTTTCTATGAAAAAGGTCAACTCAACTAAGCAGTGTGCTTACTGGATGGTTGATTCTGGTGCAATTACCCTATCTCATGATAAACCAGTAACAATTTGCAAACCAATATCCAGTCGGTGGGATAAGTTTGAGCAGCACTGTTTTGGGTGAGATAGGACATTGACATGCCACAGCACATCATTAAAAAGGTATAAACAAAGTGCTAGTGAAATCCTCAGGGGTACTACTTATGTTTGGGTGGGCAAGAAGGAAGTAGCATCTGATGTGGGCAGATTTAGGTAAGCTGGGAGTGGAAGGGGAAAGAAAGAACAGAGGTTCCAAAAAGATAAGCAAGGGTACTCAGGCCAGAAATGTTCAGGGCATGTCTGAAAATAAGTATCTTCATTTACACAAAACACAGAATATACAAGGGTACTTCAAAAAGTTCATGGGAAGATTTGTATGTACTATTAGAGAAAGTAGGAGATAAAAATGGTAAATTTCATACTCAATATCTTAAACTCAACGGATTTAAAACTACTAAACATGAAATGAGTATTTCTTCAGTGTGCCTTGAGTGAATCACCTGTTGAACAGATGTACCTTTCTTGTTAAACCAAGCAAGTTCACCCATGATTATCAACGATTTTTTCCCCTGAGGGGACATTTGGCAATGTCTGGAGACATTTTTGATAACCACAATTAAGGATGTATTATGATCATCTAGTGCTTGGGGGCCGGGGATGCTGTTAACCACCCTATGATGCACAGAACAGTCCCTCACAACAAAGAATTACCCAGCCCAAAACATCAATAGTGCCAAGATTGAGAAATCCTGGTCTAAACCAAAGCCAGAAAAATAATAGTCTGAAAATGGAACTTTTTCAGTATTTGCTACAATCAAGGGTTTTTTCTCTGGGGTACCCAAAATTTTGAGTCTTTAAAATAAGCAATGAGGTTGAAGTTCAAATATCTCAGAGAAACTTTTACTAGTCTCAAAGCATTTTTTTCTATTGCCTCTGGATTTTCTATTCCAAACAATGTGGCCTTTGCTGGTAAAATGACTTTTTTTTCCCAAAGTCTGAGTGGATCTGGATTACCTATATTTCTAGGAAGCAGACACAGAAGGTTTTGCCAACAATCAGAAATTTTGGGGCCCACTCTGTTATTTCTTAGGGCAGAAATGTTTGGCTTTGAGGAAGTCCAACTGTAGTTCCATTACTTGAGTAAAATTATTAAATTTCTCCATGCCTCAGTTTCATCTTCTATAAGATAGGGGGAAAAAATATAACCATATTTCATGGGGTTATGGTAAAGTTAATGACATGTTAAGAGGTTAGCACAGTGTCCCCAAAATAGAAACATACAACAAATAATAGCTATTATAATTATTACCTCTTTTTTTCTTTCTTCTAGAGCCAGAAATTTTTGATACCATTTCTCATGCTGTTGAACTTCATCCTGTGTTTTTCCAGGCAGGTGTTCTACAACTTCTCCCATAAATGTTGGCTTCCCTTTATGTTTGTTCCTCACCTTTACAAAGTTCTGGTGATCATAATCATCCCAGCCTCCTTGTCGCCCTCCCGTTTGCTGAAGGAATTTTTCAAAATCTAGTACTTCTTCTGGAAGAGTACTTGGTGTTACTTTGTCTACTGGAACTTTGCTTGAGATTGCTCTGAAAGCTTTCTCTGTTTCTGAATTACCCAAAGCCCATGTGTCAATTTTTCTTGATATGGCACTCAACTCATTATTAGTTGTTTTCTCTTCCTTAATAAGCTCTTCGTATCTAAAATTTTTTTAAAAGTTTGAATAAGAAGATACCAACAAATACATATTCTTTCATTATTCCTCAAATTTAACTATTACTGACTCTTCAACATCATCTTTTCCATTTAACATTATTAACATTTTATAAATCTAAGCCTTAAAAGCATTTCTTAAGAAATAAAAACAATCTTTCAAATTCTTATTTGAGATTTCATAGTGTCCAAATATAAATAAAAATTCACTTTGGACATGAAAAGCCATCTAAACCCTAAAACATAAGGAGAGAAGTGTTAATAGACTCATATTAAATACATAACAATAAAATGCTTTGTATACAACAACCTAGTGTAGAGTTATTGAAAAATAAAGGTCAATAATTTTTTTATTAAAATAAACTTAAAACATACATTAACCTCTGCTCTTCTTTAAAAGTGTTAATTGCATTTTCAATTTCTTCCATCATTTCTCTGAGCTTTTCAACAACTGTAAAAAAAAGAAAACATGGAAAAATCATTTTATGTCCTGTTTCAGTATGGCTAAGAGATAAATATTAAAAAAGAGTAGAATTTCCCCTAATTCAAAAACATTTCTTAGCTTAAAAGTGAATTTTTTTCTGATTACAGATATTTTTTCCTATGCGCCATATCATTAAATATTATTACAGGTTAAATATGCCTTATCCAAAATGCTTGGGAGCGAAGTATTTTGGATTTTGGATTTTTTTGGATTTGGAATATTTGCAGAATACATACTAGTTGACATACCTAATTTGAAAACCGAAATCTGAAATGCTCCTTTGAGCACCATGTCGGCATTCAAAAATTTTCAATATTGGAGCATTTCATGTTTTGGATTTTCAGATTGGGTTGAGCACCTGTATTAATAGTATTTCTTACAAGACAAAACTGTTTCATACTTAACATACTGTTTTGTGATTTGCAGTTTTAACATAACGTTAAAAAAAATGTTGAAGGTCCGGTTAACTCAGTTGGTTAGAGTGCAGTGTTATAACAACAAGGTCAAGGGTTCAGGATCCTCGCAACAGCCAGCAACAACAACAAAAATGTTGTGGTTAAATGTGTGTGCGCACGCGCGCGCGCACACACACGCACACACACACACACACACACACACACACACACACACACCATTTTTTTTATAGCTACATGTGGTATTTCATTGCCTAAATTTACCCTAATCCATTTAATCAATTCTGTAATTGATGAACCTTTAAATACGCACAATGCTGTAGTAAATATCCTTGCAGATAAATTTCAGCATGTTCAAATAAGTATATTTAGAGAAAATTGATAAAACTTGCAATGCTAAATAATAAAGTATGCCCACTTTATAGTGTGCTAGATACTGTCATCTATAGTGTCCTTCAAAGGTTCTACCAATTTGCAGTTGCTTAGAGTACCCTCTTCCCATGTACTTTTAATCATCTCCAAAATGAAAGGTAAAAATTTATTATCATTGATTTACTTGACATTTTTGTGATCAATTTGTGATCAAATGCCTGAGCATTTTTTAAATATGTGTTTTGTATTTCTTTTGCTACAATGTGCACCTTATAATCTTTACCCATTTTTTCTATTAGGTTATTTACCATTGTTGCTCTAATGTAGGCACTCTTTATATATTATGAATATTAGCTTTTTAAATTACATATATATTGCTAATACCTTCCTAATTTGTCTTTCAACTTTGCTTGAGGGTTTAAGTTCTTTCTAAAGTAGTCAAATATGTCCACTTTTTTCTTTATGGTTTCTGATCTTTATCATTCTTATAAAATATAATACTATTATAAAAATATTAACCCATCTTCTCTTCTAGTATTTTCATGGTTTCAGTGATTGAGTTAATAAATAATAATTATAATGTTCATATTTACCATTTTTAGTGCTTATTGTGTTATAAGCACAGCACAAATGCTTTATATGCATTGTTTCACTTCATCTCCCCAACAACCTTATCTCTAGATAGGTCTTATGATTATCTCCATTTTAGAGCTGAGAAAAGGAAAGCTCAGACAGATCAAGTAACTTGCCTAAAATTACATAGCTAACAAGTAACAGATCAAGCGTTTGCCGCAACATCTTGTCTGATTTCTAAATCCATACATCTTGAGCACTTTATTGCTTTGATCCTTCAGGAATGAATGCTGTGTGGTAAAAGTTTGGATGTATTGTTCCCCCAAAACTCATGCGGAAATCTAATCCCCAATGTGACAGTTTTAGAAGCTGTTTAAGTCATGGGGGTGGATCCCTGATGAATGGATTAATGCTCTCCCAGGGGTGTGGGGGTCCTGAGTGAAATGTTGCTCTATTAGTTCCTGTGTGAGCTGGTTATTTAAAAAAACCCTGGTACCTCCCCCACCCCCTTCCTCTCGCCATGTGATTGTTTGTACCTGCCTGTGGCCTACCGCTTCCCGCCATAAGTAGAAACAGCCTGAGGCCCGTGCCAAATGCAGCTGTCCCCAAATTGTAAGCCAAATAAACCTCTGGTAATTTATAAATTACCCAGTGTCAGGTATTTCTGTTATAGCAACACAAACGGGCTAATACACTGTGTAAGCAAGGAGGGAGACAGATAATGTTTTTTCCCCCAAAACTAGCATTTGTCCCAATACAATTTAACCTTTCCTTATGTATCTGAAATGCCTCTGAAAGGAAATTATTTCAAAAAGTGAATGATGGGAAAAGCACTGGACTAGCAATCAGGAATTCAGTCCTTTTCCCACTAAATTAGCTGAATCTGAAATTTTCTCTACCACAAATTCTCCATCCTATGAATGACACTAATATCTGTTCTGCCTACCTCATAATTTGTAATGATTTGACAACACTTTCTTTTTTTTTTGGTGGCTGGCCAGTACAGGGATCTGAACCCTTGACCTTGGTGTTATATATACCACCACACTCTAACCAAATGCAATAGCACTTTAAAGGTTAAAGAAAACTACATAAACACCAGATATTATAGTTCTCCAACGTATCCTTAGTAATTGCTAACCCATAAAGTAGGGTTAAGCTCCATTAATGCCAAATTGAAAAGCAGACACATTTCATTTTAGAAAACTATAAATTTTTCTAGTGTGCAGTAGAAAGTACTAATACATGAGAAAGTCTATAACATTTAAATTTACTTACAATCAGGTGTAGGCTTCACATCTTTCAACTGATGCTGAAGTTTCTTTACATTGTTATGAATTTTGGCCAATTGTTGCTGGATTTTTGCTCCTATAAGGAAGAAGTATGTACTTTAAAATAATTGTGGCAAATATGGTTACAATTTAGGATTCTATCTATATGCAAGATCAATAGCCAAGAATAATTAAAGAACAAAAGATGGTTATTTATGTCGAAACAACATGAACACTTTAAAGTACCCTTGCTCTAAATAAAGCACCTCTTAATTTCCTCATTTAAAAGCTCTGTGGGTTAAATGTTACTGTAACCTGTGCCAAGGAAATGTCTCTTTATTTTTTCTGTGTGGACACTGACTGAACATTGTTCTAAATGCATCAATTAGTTGTTTAAGCTTAGTCACACTTTGTTCTTTAACAGTACTTATTTTCTTTTTAATTTGTTATAAATTATGGAAATAGACTTTGATCTTAACTCTATTGTAGGAATATTAAAACTGTCTAACGAGTATCAATTCTACAAACACTGACAAACTTTCCACTGAGAATTAATTTCATCTAACCACATCCTCTAAGAGGGGTGGGCAATACCCATTGGTGTCACTGTCATGGCCTTAGGAGGTGCCTCAGGTGCCATTCACTGTTATCTATGCAGCAGGTTACCAAGATCAACCAAAGGACCAACCTGAAGTAAAATGTTAGTCCCACAATAAAAGCCTGAAAAATGAACGAGGGTCTCAAAAGACATTTCCCAATGGTCTTTATCAGCAGCAGAACGACTGGATTTTTCTTTCATATTTTTTTCTGAAGTAATAATCTTACTTTAACATTTATTTAAATTACTAGGCTAATATCATAAATGTTCATATCTATACATATATATTCATATAATAGTAATATTATTTTATCATCTTGGTCCCTCCTTTTTTTTATTTTTGCAACATTTCCACAAATAAGCACAAAGCACCAAAGGCTCTGTCCAAAAGTCCTTAAAAGCAATTTTTTTTTTTTTTTTTTTTTTTTTTTTTTTTTTT
>NW_007726140.1:91441-107874 GCF_000696425.1 Galeopterus variegatus | reverse complement strand
TTTTTTTTTTTTTTTTTTTTTTTTTTTTGTCTTTTTCCGTGTCCGGCAACGGATCGCAACCCTCAGTGTCGCCCCCGTACCGGACCGCGACCGGCAACGGGATCGCAACCCTCGGCGCTGCTCCCGCGCCTCGCTCAGCCAGTGAGCGGGAACCGGTCTGTATGTGGGATCCGAACCCTTGGCAGGAGCGCCGCCGCACTTCCCAAGCAGCGCACTATCGCAGTGCGCCACCAGGCCGGCCCCAAAAGCAATCATTTTTTTAAAAAGTTTACCTACACGCTTGGATCCAGTGCTGATATCCAAAACAAACCTCCAAATATGTACATATGACTTTGGCTTACTCTATTTATTTATTTATTTATTTTTCCTTTTTGTCTTTTTTCGTGACTGGTAACGGGATCGCAACTCTCAGTGTCGCACCCGTACCGCGACCGGCAGCGGGATCGCAACCCTTTGTGTCGCGCCCGCACCGCGCTCAACCAGTGAGCGGACAGGTCTCTATATGGGATCCGAACCTTCGGCGGGAGCGCCACCGCACTCCCAAGCGCCGCACTCTACCGAGTGCGCCACCGGGCCGGCCCCTATTTATTTATTTTTTTTATTAAAATTCAAAGAGTTCAATAAAACAGGAGCTTCACCCAATTTATTTCATGGGATCTTGCTCACTGTGGAACTTTAGGTCAAAAAACTTCTCTAGTAAAGTTAAGTAATTAGGAAAGTGTTATCATTTTGTTTTTGCCATAGTTTGATCAGCCACAGAGATACTGTTATAGGGCAAATAACCTTTTTATTTCATTTATTCACTTGAAACTGACACTCTGTGTTGACAAACCATTTAAGTACAATATAATAAAAATGCAGGTTAAAACTGAGGCATGATATTTGAGGAAGGAAATAGTTTTTTACTACTTCTGAGCTTTAAACATGTGAAGAGGAAACTTCTAGATCTTTGTATTAAGACAATGGATTCCTTCTTTTCCTAGATAAGACAAGCATAAAGTGTTACTGAGGAAAGGCAAAACTGTAGAATAAAGAGAAATAAAAAGGTAAAAATAAAGTTGCCTTAAAAAGGGGGAAATCAAGTGACCTAAAAATGCACAAAATGAGATATTCTACATAATGGCATGACTGAGAGAGAGAATGATCAGCCTCCCAGTTGTCTGCAAAAGAACTGAGGTAAATTAAGATATATTAAATGAGGGATGTCTAGATTTCTCTATGACTCAAAGAGGAGAACTGGATACTTACTATTTATATTAGGTCCTGCTATCATTCCAACAAAAAAGGGAGAATGATTTTTGGCACTAACTGACAAAAGATGGCTTTTAAAAATAGTGTAATCTTTTGTATCCCATGAATATTCATAACCAATACAAAAAATAAAAAATAGTGTAAGTTTATATTCTGAAAGAAAATATTTGTTAGGAATCTGTTTTAATTAGCAATAAGGGAGTACCATGAGCAGTCTAATCTAATCATAATAAGTTTTAATATCTTATAAAGCTTAGTTGATACCCATTAATTTTCCTTTACAGCAATAAGTAGCTTTTTTAGTATAACACAAGGATTTTGCAATATATAAAATCTAACTCTACAATGAAACAATGTATTCTCATCGAATTCTTTAAGGCTAACATTTCGTACATCGTTGACAATGATTAATATTCATAACAAACTAATAGAACATATTCATTGCACAAAATCCATAAGGCACTTTCTTACATATTATCTCATTAGATGCACAGAAGAGTTCTCCTGAGGTAGAAATGTTGGGTTTTAGAATGCAGAAAAGGAAACTCAGGTTGAATACAACTACTAAGTATAGATTCTGAATCTGTTTATGCTTACTGAGTCAAGGGCTCAGTCAACAATCCAGGGTGATGAGCTGAGATCAGATAGCCCAGGAATCAATTTGCTTTTATTTTGAGAAATTTTAATAGCATTTACTGGTTTGTCAACCAAAAGGACAAAACTCTCTCTTTCCTATTAAATTGGAAGAAATATACATAGAAAATAATCCAATTAGAATGATTAAATAGTGACCTGAAAGAAAAAATACATGTCCCTAAAAGACAAACTTATTACTAACTAAAATATCTCGATAGAGAATATAACATAGTCAATGCACAAAGACAAAGCACAGGGCAAAACTACAACTTTATATCACTCAATAATTTTTAGTTCATCATGAACTCAACTTACTTTCTGTTTTCCTGCTGTCAATCAGTTTATTTTCCAATTCTTCCAGCATACTATGTTCAATTCTGAAGTCACTTTTTTGGTTGTAGAAATGACTGTGTTTATCTTTTTCTATGTTAATAACTCTTTAGGAAAAGAAAGAAAGGTATGAATATGATTTAAATATATTTTTTAATTGTTTAAAATATGACAACCCTCATAATAATCAGTACTTTATATTTGGATTAATTCATCTAAGGAATAAAAATATAATTACTTAGGTTAGTAAAGCTAAGGAATCAAAATGTTAGTCCAAATAGTTAGAAAAGAGTTAAATTCAACTAAAATTAACTGTAATTTGAACTGTTATTTAAATTATAAAATGTTAATTTAAGAAAATGTGGATATACACTTGCTTTGAAAACATGTAAGTCTTTGGCTGTCAATTCCAACTCATTCTTACTGGTGCCTGAAAATGGCCCTCAGTGCTGATGACTGCTTTCAATAGTAGATATTGTTAACTTTGTAAACTTAACCAAGACATTTAACCTCTCCTGGTGTGAACCTCCTCATCACTAAAATGTGAATAATAACAGCTCTCCACCACCTAACAGGCCTGTCAGTAACATCGAATGAGATAATATATGTGAGAGGTCTTTGTATAGTACAAATATACTATGGAAATGCAAGTTATTAATATTATTATAAAACTAAAACTCCTAGAGGCAAACAATCTACAAAGATAAGAAATTTTGTATATGTAAGGGATATTGTTACATTTACTCCAAAGCTTCTTTCATCTCATTTTTCCTCCTTGGATTTTTGTTCCTAGTCCATCTACCAGTAAGCAGTTCTAATTGTTAGTTTGAGCCCTTGGATAAAACAAAACAAAAATACTACCATGGAACTTCTTGGGTTAAACAAAAAAATTAATTTTCTCAATGCTTGTTTTCTTTCTCTCAGAAGGTAGAAATTAACATGAATGTTTCTCCTTAATCTTGGATTTAATGAGTGGTATAGTGTCTCTGACTTCATTTCACACAACTTGAGGGGCAACTATCTAATGTATAGTTTCCCAACATTTTCACTTTCCCACACATGGAGAAAAATTTCACATTTACAATGCACACTGTGGTAAGCAGACAAGACTGCCCCAGGCCCTACCAGGCTTCCCCAGAAGCTGACAGGATCATATATTAGCACGTTTGTTTAGAAGCTTGTGTTGTTTGTAAGAGGAAGCAAGGGGTAGAACAGAGATATCAAATATTACAGTCTATGTGGCAACTCACGTGGATTGAGGGTGGCTACTGGAGTCCGGTGTTGAGGATTGGGAAGCCCATCTAAGCTCTGGTCAGGGGTGAGGGAAATTACTATAATCAAACAGAAATGTCTGCCATGGACACAAGTATGCTATGACAGTAAGTCAGTCACATGTTGCTATTCCTGGATTAGAAATACTAACCTATAAAGACATTAAAAATGTACTAAGGGAGACAAATTGCCAAACATATGAAAAGATGCTCAGCCTCACTCAAAACAGGAGAAATGCAAATTAAAATTATACCACAATAACACTATACACCTGTCAGGCTGGCCAAAAAAATCACAAATTTAAATAACATATTCTGTTGCTAAAATTGTGGGGAAACAGGTCCTCTCATACATTGTTGGTGGAATTGTAAATTGCCTATGAAGGGCCATTTAGCAATATTTATCACATTTGCAAATTCGTACACCTTTGACTGAGCATTGCTTCTAGGAATTTATCCTAAAGATACACTCACACATGTGCAAAACAATGTGAACCCATGCGGATACTGCAATTAATTGCAGCATTGTTTGTTACGATGAAAGATTGAATATAACCCAAATATGGGGTAGGTTAAATAAATTATGTTACATTTATAAACTGGAATATAATGCAACAGTACTGAGTTCTATGTACTAAAAGGGAAAGCTCTCTAAGGTAACACTCTTCATAACAGTTTTTGTATGAAAATGTCAGACATAGCCAAAAATAGAGAATGGTAAATTAAGTCCCCTCATACACCCTCATATGATATGTCCTTCAAATCACTCTGATTCAACAATTTTACTTGTTTCGTCTATCCTTCCTTTTCTTTGCTTAAGTATTTTAAAGTAAATCCACTACATTATCCAATTTTACTGCAATATACTTCCATGTGCATCTCTAGAGATGATAGATATTTGACTTACATACTACAGTGCCATTATCATACCTGACAAAATCAACAGCTCCTTGGTGTCTAAGATACACTCAAATTAAAAAAAAAAAAAGAATAAAATGCAAAGCAGTGTGTATAGTATGCTACCAATTGTATAAAAAAATCTGAATATACATGTATTCCTATTTCCTTATAAACACCTAAAGTATCTACAGAAGGCTATACAAGAAACTAATACTAGCAGTTATCTAAGGAGAGGGGAACTGTGTGGCTGAAGTTAAGGGTGAAACTGAGATCTTCCGCTGGGTAATTTTTGATATGTTTTGATTTTTGAACCATGTGCATGTATTACCTATTCTAAAAATAAAACAGAATATTATAAATTGTGTTATTTCCTTTGTGTTCAATGAGAATTTGGGGGTAAAAACACTCTTTCGATGGGTTTTTCTAATATTCTTTCAAAGAGTTTTTCCAACACCTTATAACAGATGAAGAAAGTCTAATCAGAATTGTAAAACAAACATGGGGGTTTGTTTATCCCATCTAGGGAGAAACAAAAACCAGAATCCCTAAGCTAGAGTCTAAGAGTCCTAGAGTCTAGGGTAATGTACTTTGAAATTTAAAAAAATTATATTTTAGGGACGGCCCGTGGCTGGCTTGGGAGAGTGTGGTGCTGATAACATCAAGGCCATGGGTTCGGATCCCTTTATAGGCATGGCCAGTTAGTTCACTTGGCAGAGCGTGGTGCTGACAACACCAAGTCAAGGGTTAAGATCCCCTTACTGGTCACCTTTTTAGAAAAAAATTTTTTTAAAAAATTAAATAAAAATTAAAAAATTATATTTTCTAATTCTGGATATTAAAGTTACAAGTATTGGGCCGGCCCGTGGCTCACTCGGGAGAGTGCAGTGCTGATAACACCAAGGCCCCGGGTTCGGATCCCATATAGGGATGGCCGGGTAACTCACTGCGGAGAGCATGGTGCTGACAACACCAAGTCAAGGGTTAAGATCCCCTTACCGGTCATCTTTTAAAAAAAAAAAAAAATAAAGTTACAAGTATTGGGCCGGCCCGTGGCTCACTCGGGAGAGTGCAGTGCTGATAACACCAAGGCCCCGGGTTCGGATCCCATATAGGGATGGCCGGGTAACTCACTGCGGAGAGCATGGTGCTGACAACACCAAGTCAAGGGTTAAGATCCCCTTACCGGTCATCTTTTAAAAAAAAAAAAAAAAAAAAAAAAAAAAATAAAGTTACAAGTATTAGCAAGTTTTAAGTATACAATACATTATTATTAACTATAGTTAGCATGCTGTACATTGTGTCCAGAACTTGTCTACCTTTAACTTATTACTTGTACCCTTTGACCAGCATCTACCATTACCCACCCCAGCCCTGCCACAAAATTCAAACAGTATTCTTTTTCTTTTTCATTGGTAGAATTTCTAAACAGAGAACTGCTACTAATTCTGGTCCAGAGACTTTCTCACAACAGGTTCCTTTTCTCTCGTGTTCTTTGGCAAATTGACACTGTGCAAATTCAAAGTAGTGTTATATATAAAGCTATCAACTTGTAGGGTAGAATGGGGGTACTTTGAGTTCCAATTCTTTTTATCTTTCCTTATATTTTTCATATCATGGTGCTGCTGACAATGTTCAATATTCAACAAATATCACTGGTTGTTTAAAGAAAAAACGTGTATACACTAAAAATTTAAAATAAATGTAAACTTCTCAATGAGCCTCATCATAATGTACAGAATGGATCTGAGAGGGGCAGAAACCAAGGGATGGAGACCAATTAAAAGACCATTTCAAGGGGCCGGCCCGTGGCTCACTCGGAAGAGTGCAGTGCTGATAACACCAAGGCCACAGGTTCGGATCCCATATAGGGATGGCCGGTTTGCTCACTGGCTGAGCGTGGTGCTGACAACACCAAGTCAAGGGTTAAGATCTCCTTACCGGTCATCTTTAAAAAAAAAAAGACCATTTCAAAAAAAATAACAGGGGCCGGCCTGTGGCTCACTCGGGAGAGTGCGGTGCTGATAACACCAAGGCCACAGGTTCGGATCCCATATAGGGATGGCCGGTTTGCTCACTGGCTGAGCGTGGTGCTGACAACACCAAGTCAAGGGTTAAGATCCACTTACTGGTCATCTTTAAAAAAAAAAAAAAAAAAAACACATGGGTACAGACTTTTCATTAAAACTATTTACTGCTTTCCTCAGTCAGATCATACCCATGTACTCAAACAGGCTTTGAATAGCACTGGTTACTAAGAAAAACAATGGCTTTCAGAGTTGCTGGAGCCAACCTATGAGTCCCTAAATCAACCAAAATCGTATAACCTATGGAAAGATATTTAACCTCTATGATCTTCAACATTCTCATTTGTAAAATAGGAAGAATAGCAATTTAAGTACATGATGTTCATTTATAAAGCGCTTTCATACATACATTTAAAAAAAAAAACAAAAAAAACTATTCACTCAATATATCTACCAAGTGCTTACCTGTAGGTGTAAAATGAAAATGCACCCAATCTGCTATTTGATATACAAAATCTAAAGAAATTCTTGTTTCCCTTGAAATACACTGATTCAAATTGGTAAAAGTAAATAAAATTGAAATAACTCTACTTACAATTAACTTTATATTAAATGAGTTATTATCATTTGTCCACTTCATACCTCCCTCCCACCTTTCTCATGTATACTAGACAGGCTAGTGATCAGAATTTTGTAATTTGCTATGGGATTGTGTAGAGTAGGGTAAAGTTAATTTTATATTGTCCATTATAAAATGGCTAGTAATGTTACTTGAAAATAATATTCTTATACTTACTGAGTTTTAAATTTTTCTGCTGTGCGTATGAATTCTGCTTTCTTAGTCCGACTAACTTTTTGCTTCCAGTTTTGAAGATGAAAAGGACGAATTCCACCTGTAGCACTAAAACAGCCATCATTCTGCACAGAGAACCAAAAATTTACCATCACTAATGAAAATGGTAAAAGATGAATGTGAAATTTTTTACCAGCAAGATGAAACATAAATAGTGAAGTTTCTCAGGGGATAATTTTGGGGCCAATCTTTCTTAATTTTTAAGAGTACATTTTGTGGAAGAAGGAATATCTCTCAAAATACTAAATTAAGTAATAAATGTTAAGTATTCAGGGATTATTTATGAAAAGATCTAATTCATTCAGCCAGTCATTTAACAAATATGTATTGAACACTATGATGTGACAGGTGCTGCATTAGACACTAGGGAAACAATGATGATCCACACTAATATGGCCCCTGCCTTAAAGTCTAGTGAGGTAAAACAGATTTAAAGAGAAAAGAGTAAACAAACAATAAAAACAAACACACATAAAACCCACCGTGATATGTGCTGTCAAGGAAATAAAGTGCTGAGATGGAGATAATGGGGCAAGCGCTTGCTTTTTTCAGTTAGAATGGCCTATTTGAGGGAGTGACATTAAGAAAGAATGGAGCCAGCCTTGCCAGACCAGTAGGGAAGGGTGTTCCAGGCAGAGGTACCAGCATGTGCAAAGCCCTAGGGCAGGAAAGACTGGCTACTTCATGCAGAGAAAGGGCAACTGTAACATGACATTAGTAAACGTAGGGAGCTTGGCAGATTTAAGTAGAGATGTAAGTACAAGCCAAATCACACAAACATTTTAGGTCACCTAGGGGGTCTGGATTTTACTGAAGGGTTATGAGCAAGGGAATGTCATGATACATTTAATTCTTTAAGGAAAGTTTTCTGGCTATTTTTTGGAGAACAAGTTGGTGAGAGGTGTGGGAATGAAATGAGGCAAGACTGGAAGCCAGAGGATCGGTAAGTGCAGCAATACAGGCAATGACTGATAGTGTCCAGGTCTACTGAGATGATGGAAATTAAAAGAAGTAAAAAGACTAAATATATTTTGCAGGTTTAATCAGAGGAATTGCTAAGCAATAGGATGTGAAAGATGGGGGAAAAAGGAAACAACGCTTTAAATTTCTAGGAGCAAGCAAGAATAAGGTAATAAATTTAGGAAATATTTTAAAAGTTGAGATATAATTCACATATCATAAAATGTATCTGTATAAAGTATCCAATTCAGTGTTTTTTATTATATTCACAAGTTGTATGACCATCATTATTATCTAGTGTCAGAATATTTTCATCATGCCAGAAAGAAACCTTGTAGTCACTTAGTAGTAGTCACTTAATCATCCTGTAGTCATTAGTAGTCACTTCCTATCCCCCTTCCTCCTAGCAATCATTAATCTATTTTCTGACTCTATGAATATGCCTATTCTGGACAATTCATATTAACTGGCTCATACAACATGTAGCTTTTCCTGTCTGGCTTCTTTCACTTAGCATGTTTTCAAGATTCATCCATGTTCCACCATGAATCTGTACTTCATTCCTTTTTACAACTAATATTCCGTAATACAGATCTACATTTTGCTTATCCACTCATCAGTCATCAGCTGATGGACAACTGAGTTGTTTCCACTATTTGGCCAATATGAATAACACTACCACGAACACATGTGTACAAGTTTTAGTGTGAATATATTTTCAATTCCACCTAGCAGTGCATTTCTGGGTCATAAGATAACTCTATTTTTTACTTTCCTATTTTAAAAACTGGATTGCCCTTTTGTTGTTGAGTTGGAAACATTCTTTATATATTCTAGATATATCCCTTATCAGATATATAATTTGCAAATATTCCCCCCATCCTCTGAGTAGTCTTTTCACTTTCTTGATAATGCCATCGAAGAACAAAAGTTTTTAACATCTTGAGGAATTGCCAAACTGTTTTCCACAGTGGCTGCACCATTTCACATTCCCATGAGCAATTCATGGGGGTTCCAATTTCTCCACACCTTCACCAATGCTTGTTATTGTCTTTTTCATTATAGCCATTTTAATGGATATAAAGGGTATCTCACAGTGGTTTTGATTAGTTCATAATGACTAATGAAATTGAGCATCTTTTCATATGCTTATTGGTCACTTCTTTTGAGGAAAGTCTACTTAAATCCTTTCCCATTTTTAAAATTGGGTTATTTGCCTTTTTACTGTTCAGTTGTAAGAGTTATTTATATATGTTAAACAATTTTTATGGGAGACCATTGTTTTGGACTGAGCTCTTGCACTAGGCCCCAACAAATCAGACCAAACCAAAATGGAGTCACTCATACTAAATGCCACATAATCAAACTAATTTTAAGGAAGCAGGTAGACCCCCCAAACTGACCAGTTTTTCCTGAAAACAGGAGATTCTTGGCAACCAGTCAGAAGTGGCCCAGTCAACCTGAGTCAGCATAATTCCTCTCTGCTTTAACCATTATGAGAAAAGTAATCTGAAGTAACCCAATGTTAACCCATTTGCTTTTTTCCATTTTTCCATTTTCTTGTTCCCATCTTACAAAACCCACTGTTCTGTCATGCCTTGTGGGAGCTCTCATTCTATTTTATAGAGCAGGATGCTGCTCCAATTCATGAACTGCAAGTAAGAAAGAGCCAATAAGATCTTTAAACTAAATTTGTTGTAATTTTGCTTTTTAACATATATTTTAGATATAAGACCCTTATCAATATATGACTTGCAAACATTTTTCTCCCATTTTGACTTGTCTTTCACTTTCTTGATAATGTTATTTGAAGCACAAAAGGTTTTTATTTTGATGGAGTCCAATCTATCTATTTGATCTTTGGTTGCTTGTGCTTTAGGTGTCATATAGAAGAAACTATTGCCTAATCAAAGGTCATGAAGGCTCACACCTATGTTTTCTTCTAAGAGTTTTATCTTACATTTAGGTATGATCCATTCTGAGTAAATTTTTATAAAAGGTGTGAGTTAGGAATTCAACTTATGTATGTTAATATCCAATTGTCCCAACATCATTTGTTAAAAACACCATACTTTTCTATTTGAACAGTCTTAGCGTCCTTGTTGAAAATTAATTGCCCATAAATATAGGTTTATTTCTTGACTCTTACTGACCTATATGTCTATCATTATACCAGTACCACACTGTTTGATTACTGTAGCTTTAATGTAAGATTTGAAACTAAGAAGTATGAGCTCTCCAACTTTGCTCGTCTTTTTCAAGATTTTTGCATAATGACTATTTTGGATAACTTGCACTTTCCATATGAATTTTAGAATTAGCTTGTAAATTTCTGCAAGAAAAAAAGGCAACTAAGATTTTTATAGGAATTGCACTGAATCTGTAAAGCACTGTGGGGAATATTGCAACCTTAACAAATATTAAGTCTTCAAATTCATAAACATGAAATATCCATTTATGCAGGTCTCCATTAATTTCTTTCAATATGTTTTGTACTCCTTTTATTAAATTCATTATTATGTATTTTATGCTTTGTGATACCACATTGTAAATGACATTATTTTCTTAATTTCATTTTTGAGCTATCCATTGCTAGTGCATAGAAATACAATTGATTTTTGTATATTGATCTTGTATCTTGCAACCTTGCTGAACATTTTTATAAGTTCTAATAATTTTTTTGTGAAT
The DNA here is from genome assembly GCF_000696425.1 of Galeopterus variegatus. Classification (NCBI taxonomy): domain Eukaryota; kingdom Metazoa; phylum Chordata; class Mammalia; order Dermoptera; family Cynocephalidae; genus Galeopterus; species Galeopterus variegatus. Next base: position 96,961 of record NW_007726140.1, on the reverse strand, counting down.
TCCTTAGGATTTTTATATACAAGATCATGGCATCTGTGAATAGGAATCATTTTACTTCTTCCTTTCCAATATGAATGCTTTTTATTTGCTCTTCTTGCCTAACCGCTCTGCCTAGAATCTCCAGTGAATAAAGTGGTAAGAGTGGATGATCTTGTTCCTGATCTTATGGGAAAATCTTTCCATCTTTCATCATTAAGCAATATGTTAGCTGTAGGTGTTTCACTGATGACTTTTTTGGGTTGAGAAAATTCCATTCTATTGCTAGTTTGTTGACTGTGTTTATCAAAAAGGGTGCTGGATTTTGTCAATTGCTTTTTTTTGCTTCTACTGAAATGGTCATGAGGTTTTTGTCCTTTATTCTACTAATATGTTGTGTTATATTGATTTTCATATATTGAACCAACTTCGCATGTCTGAAATAAATCCCAATTTATCATGGTGTATAATCCTTTCCATATGTTGTTAGATTTGTTTTGCCAGTATTTTGTTGAGGATTCTTTCATCTGTATCCTAACAGTCTATAGTTTTCCTTCTTGTGATGATGTTGCCTGATTTTGGTATCGAGGTAATAATGGCATCATAGAATGAGAAATGTTTCTTCCTCCTTTATTTTCTGAAAAAAAAATTTGTTACAAAAAATACATTTTGCAGATTTTTATATTTACCTTTATCAGTACTCCTTATTCATGTGGATTCAAGTTACTGTCTAGTGGCTTTTTATTTCTTCTTGTAGGACTTCCCTTACTATTTCTTGTAGGGCAGATAATATGGTGACAAATTTTTTTGGTTTGTGTTTATCTGAGTATGTTTTAAATTCTTCATTCTTTGGGCCAGCCCGTGGCTCACTCGGTAGAGTGCGGTGCTGATAACACTAAGGCCACGGGTTCGGATCCCATATAGGGATGGCCGGTTAGCTCACTGGGTGAGCGTGGTGCTGACAAAGACAAGTCAAGGGTTAAGATCCCCTTACCGGTCATCTTTTAAAAATAAAAAAAAAATTAAAAAATAAATAAATAAATAAATAAATTCTTTATTCTTTGAGAATAATTTTGCTGGACAAAGAATTATTGGTTGACAATCCTTTTCTTTCATCACTTTGACTATGTCATCCCCCTGCCTTTTGGTGTCCATGATTTCTGATGAGAAATCAGCTGTTAATCTTACTGAGAATCCCTTGCATGAGATGAATTGCTTTTCTCTTGGTGCTTTCAAGATTTTCTTTTTATCTATGCAATTTGACAATTTCATTGTGATGTGTTTAGGTATGGATTACTTTGAATTTATTCTACTTGGAATTCACTGAGCTCCAACAATGTATAGGTTAATATTTTTCATCAAATTTGGGAAGTTTTCTACCATTATTTCTTTAAGTGTTCATTTTTTTCTGTCCCTTTCTCTATCTTCTCCTTCTGGGACTTTCATTATGCACATGTTAGTATGCTTAATTCTGTCCCACAGGTCTCTGAGGCCCTGTTCATTTTTCTTCATTTTTTTGTTCTTTTGCTTTTCAGTCTGGATACTCTGAATTGACATATCTTCAAGTTTGCTGATTCTTTCTTCCGTCAGCTCAAGTCTGGTGTTGAGCCTCTCCAGTGAAGTTTTTATTTGAGTTCTTATACTTTTTAACTCCAGAATTTCTTTTTTTTTCTAGTCTGAAGACTTAGTATTTATTTTCTATGACAAGAATTAATTTAATTATAACTTTCAACTGATTTTTTCCCCCATTTCTCCATGGATTATGCATTTTTAAAAAAATGTACAGCTAATTTCTTTTGCATGAAATAATTTTTCTATATGTCACACTTTAAGGCAGCCTTTTAAATATATAACTCCAGAATTTCTACTTGATTCTCTTTTAATATTTTTATCTCTTTATAGATATTTTCTATTTGGTAAGACATCATTCTCATACTTTCTTTTATTTATTTATTTATTTTTATTATTATTATTTTTTTTAAAGATGACCGGTAAGGGGATCTTAACCCTTGACTTGGTGTTGTCAGCACCATGCCCAGCTAGTGAGCGAACCGGCCATCCCTATATGGGATCCGAACCCGGGGCCTTGGTGTTATCAGCACCGCACTCTCCCGAGTGAGCCACCGGGCCGGCCCCTCATACTTTCTTTTAGTTCCTTAGACATAGCTTCCTTTAGTTCTTCGAACATATTTAAAATACGTGATTTAAAGTGTTTGTCTAGTATGTCCAATATTTAGTCTTCCTCAGAGACAGTTTCTCTTTACTTTTCAGTTCCCAAGTGTGAACCATACTTTGTTTCTTTAAAGATAAAAAATTATCTCATAATTGTTTTTGTTAAAAACTGAATATTTAAAATAATATAATGTGGCAATTCTGAAAATGAGATTCTCTCCCCTCCCCAGGGTTTGTGTTGTTACTATCTGTTTAGTCACTTTTCTGAACCAAATCTTTAAAGTCTGTATTCTTTGTCATGTGTGACACTAAAATCTCTGCTGGGTTAGCTTAGTTGTCAGCTAATAATCGGTTAGAGATTTCCTTATATGCCTTGAACCAAAAAGTTTCCTAGCCTTTGATACTTTGGGGGTGGTGAGAGGTGGAGAGTGTGCATGCTACAGCACACCTTCAACACTCAGGCAGGCAGTTTATAACTCTACCTTAGCCTTAACTTTCTGCCTGCACAGAACTTCAATGTCGGCCAAAGATGAGTGCTTAGGGCCTTCTCAGGTCTTTCCTGTGTTTCCTACTGCTGCTGTAACAATCTTACCACAAATCAGTTTACCACAGACTTAGTGGCTTAAACAACACAAATTTATTCTCTCATGCTTCTGAAGATCAAGTCTAAAATCAAGGTGTGAAACTGGAGGACATTATACTAAACGAAATAAGCCAGGCATAGAAAGATAAGTACTGCATGGTATATTTTATATGAGGGTACTTCGAAAAATTCGTAGAAAAATAAAATTAAAAGGTAATACAAATCTTCCCATAAACATTTTGAAGACCCCTTCATATGTGGAATCTAAAAAAGTGAACTCAGATGTAAAGAGTAGAATGACGGTTACCAGAGGTTGGGCCAAGGTAGGGGGAGGGAGGGAATGGAGAGTTTTTGATGAAAGGGTAAAACATTTCAGATAGGAGGAAGAAGTTTTGCAATCTATTGCACAGCAGGTTAACTACAGTCAATAATAATGTATTGCATGTATATTTCAAAATAACTGACAGTACATTTCAAATGTCTCACCACAAAAAATAAGCAAGGTAATAGATATGTTAATTAGCTTGATTTAATCATTCACATTGTATACATATATGAAAACATCATATTGTACCCCACAAATGTATATAATTATGATTTATCAATTAAAAATAATATTAATAAAAATTAAATCAAGGTGTTAGCAGGGCTCCATTCCTTCTGGAAGTTTCAGGAGAGAATCCACTTCCCTACCTTTTTTCAACTTCTAAAGGCCACCTTCATTCCTTGTTTCATGGTCACTTTCTCGCCTCACCCCACCTTCTTGCTTCCATCAGCACATCTCATTACTGACTCTGATCCTCCTGCCTCCCTTTGATAAGGACCTTCGTGATTACACTGTGTCCACTCAGATAATCCTGGAAAATCTTCCCATTTTAAGACCCTTTATTTAATCCATCTGCAAAGTCCCTTTTACCAAGTAAGATTACACAGGTGCTGGGGATTAAGATATAGATATATATATATATATGGGGGGTGGCATTATTCAAATTACCACACCTGTGCATAAACTCCGCCCTATACATGTGCATAACCTTCTAGAGGAAATCTGTTTTAAGTGAGCATTTAAAGTCAGAGAAGGAATGTAGTTATTACTGTAGGGCTATTCCAGGAAGCCAAGGGCCATAAAATTCAGGTCATGAAGAAGAAATGTCACTAGAAACAAAGCAGAAGATACATCCCTAACCTGGTACAAAACCAGTATCACACTAGTGTGATGCTGTTAGAGATCCTTCAAAAAGTCGTAATTCAACAACTAAAACAGTCAAGAGAACAGAAGCTGAGAACAGGAAAGAAATGGCATTTGAACCCACTTTTCCTTCTCCTGGGAAATGGCATTTGAAAGAAAGGTAAGGAGATTCTGGTCTTCAATCACGAAAGGCAATGGTTGAGAGGGGTTATTTATAAACAAATAATACACAAATATTAAAAAGCATAGAGAGGGTACATTATTTTCATAATGGGTGAGAAATTTACGAGATTCCACACCCTAAGGAGACTGTAGAATAAAATACAGCATAAAATAGTCCTAAAACTTCTGGGATAATGACTCCAAAATAAGGTAAGGGAACTTATGGAATGAATTGTGTTCCTCCAAAATTCGTATGTTGAAGCTCTAACCTCCTATGTGACTGTCTTTGGATACTGGGCCTTTAGGGAGGTAATTAGGGTTAAATGAGGTCATAAGAGTGGGGCCCTAATCCGTTAGAACTGATGTCCTTGTAAAAAGAGACAACAGAGATTTCTGTCTCTTCCTCTCTGCATGCACACAGAGGAAAAGCCATCTGAAGACAGCGAGGTTGCTCTCTACAAGCCTAGAAGAGAGGCCTCACCCAAAACCAACCCTAACAGCACCTTCTTCTTGAACTTCTAGACTCTAGAATTGTGAGCAAATAAATTTCTATTATTTTAGTCACTCAATCTGGCGTATTTTGTTATGGAAGCCCTAGTTGACAGGAACTTGATATTGTGGTGGACACTTCTTATACCATGAGATTGTCATCAAGAAAACGATCTCTTCTTAAGAAAACATTAGTTGGTTTCAGTGTTAGAGTCAGTAGGACTATCCATTCATTTAATAATATGATAGATATGTAATAATATCATATGATAATAAATGCTATGGAGAAAAATAAAACCAGAAAAGGGGACTGGTTGTGCTGGGTAAGAGGATTAAGTTTCGTGAAATCATTTAAAGTCTTCCTGAGCTGATGGCATTTGAACAAAGATATCTGGTCCTCACTGCGAAGAAAGGGGTCTTACATCGGTCTTTGGAAACACCTGTGCCTCAAACCAACGCATATTTTATTCCTCCTTCTGTTCCCAGAGCCGGTCCAATAATAGAGCTGCCACTAATTACTGGGCACCTAATCTCTCTCCAACCAAGCACTGTGCCAGGGGGTTCGCAGATATAATGCCCACGGCTCAGGAAGGTGCATAGGAGTATTATAAATCCCAATTTTTACAGAAGAAACTGAGTCGCCGAGATGGTACTTTCCTACCACACAGCAAAGAAGCGGACAGCCAAGGTTTCCACCTAGGTCTTCCTCGACTCCAAAACCACGCGGAGGTGGCTCTGAAGAAGCCGTTTAACGGCACGAGCCAACAAAGAGCAACGCCCGGTGTGTGCCAGGCCCCACCAAAGGGAGGTTACCACCGCGCCTCCCGCCTCCCGGCGCTGCAGAGGACACCAGCTCAGCGCGGGCCTGCAGCCCCCTGCGAACCAGGGCGCCACCACAGCGGCTCCCGGCCCTCTTCGATTTACCTGTTGCGGCGCCGGCGCCGCTCCC
>NW_007726140.1:68281-90655 GCF_000696425.1 Galeopterus variegatus | reverse complement strand
AGATGCAGGGCTGGCGGGAGTGTGGGGCGGGGCCGAGATGTAGGGCGGGCGGGGGTGCGGGGCGGGGCCGAGATGTAGGGCGGAAGGGCGGGGGCATCGCTCAGCACTGTTAGACGTTTTTTATAATTTTTTCGGTCCACTGATCTACTCTGCCTACCCAACCCCATACCTGCCAAGGAAATTTTTTGTCTTACGACGTTATCTTCCCTAAATTTTACTCGCGTCATACCCTGTATATACTTTTTACATGATAGAACTGCTTTCTAAGTTTCTACTACATAGTGGTGAAACAGTGTAAATGAAAAAGCATTATCGATGGGTTGTAGCAATAAACTATAATCTACATTTTCACAGGAAAAAAACAAACAAAAACAGCGCATGCCGCACAGAACCAGGTATCGAAGGCAGGAATGTCACGATTGCATTCCTAGGACTTGGTCAATGAGAGGACAAATGCCAAAGATACTGCGTAGGGAAGTTGGAAAAAAGGCCAGGGATGGCTCCTCCAATCAAGACAACCTGTGGCAGTTGAGCTGTTTTTTTGTTTCTGTTTTTGTTTTTTGTAGGTACTACTTTTTCCTCCTTTAAAGGAATCCATTCATTATATCAATATTGAGCTCCTACCAGTCCTCCCATATGCCAAGCACTGTGCTAGGCCTTGAAATTTCATTGTTGAATTAGATACCTGAGGTTCCTTCTCTCATGATTTCTAGTAGAGGATTTAAACGAGTTAATAAATAGGGTATTTACTGAGCAATTACTTCGTGCCAGCACTGTTATAAGTGCTTTGCATGCACTTTCCCATTTAATCTTCACAAATAACCTAATGAAATAGATATTAATCTTCACAAATAACCTAATGAAATAGATATTACTGTCTCCATTTCACGTATAAAGAACATAAGGCCACACAGGTAGGGTCTAGGATACAAACCTATGGGCCTGACTCTAAGGACATCCTGGTAGAAATATTAAACAGGCAGCTGGGTAAATGCTTCTGGAGCCTAGGAGAGAGATTGGAGCTAAAGATGTGAATTTGGACTTCATCTCCAAATAGAATACATTTAAAATAGATTGAATGAGATCACCCATGGAGAGTGTAAATTCAAGTAATAGGGTCTTTTGACGACTATTTTGATGGATTTCGGTGATCAGAGAAATGAGTTGGTTGCTGGAGGGAGAGGTGTGATCAAAGGAGGGTCTTTATTGTTATGTTGTGTTTCAAAGTGGAGATTAGTAGATGGTGTTCATGTGCTGCTGGGAATGATCCAGTGGACAGCAAAAATTTGGTGCTGCAGAAACAGAGAGGTAACCAAACCCTGTTGAAGCCAAGAGGGATGGAGTCCAGGGCACAAGTGGAAGGTTTGGTGATTGATGGCCCGGACTCTGTTTGACAGTGGGGGTGGGGTGAGGAGGCCAGAAAGTCCTGCACAGAGGGATTGCAGCACAAAGTGGTTGGCAGATTTGGGGGGAAAAGAAGGCTGCTCTCTCCCCCTCCCAAACCGATGTCAAGTAGGAGGATCACAATGTGTTGCTTGAGTGTGTTGAAAAGGTAAAACCTTTCTAACTTTGTATTTACCTTTCACCCAAAATGAGGCCTGTTGCTATAGCACTGTCTGAATTCCTGTAACTGTTAATCTGAAATAATCTTTAGTTTTAGGGGAAAATAAGTCAATTAACGATTTGAACTGAGTGGTCTCTGAAAGATACAACACTGGACCAGATATTATAAAAAATATATAGGAACAACAAGCAAGATAACCACTATGTTTTAGGTTTTTAATGATTTATTAGGATGGAAAACTCCAAAAAATGATTAAGAATCTCATAAACAGAAAACTAGAACAGGCCTTTGTGACATGCAGATTAGACAACTGCCTGTGTACGTCTAGGACCTTTCGGTGGTCAGAGCTACAAAATATATTTTTATTGCATGGTTTCATTTTTTACATTTTGTGCCAATTCTAATATCACAAGTTTGTCTTTCCTTAACTCCTGTTATATTTGCATTTCTTTTCTCTTACACTGAAAATCTTGGTTTCTTAGAATATCAACATATTTAATTATTCACTTTATTTTGCAACAATCATGTAGTTTCAAATTATAATTCTAATACTACCAATTAACAATAAACCTATGGAGTGAAGCTTAAGATCATTTTGCAGTTGTTTTTATTTTTTTATTTTTATTTCTTTTTTTGTCCTTAGAATATATCCTGCAGAAGCTATCCAGTCAGATTATTGTTGTTTAAAAGTTTTCTAAAATCAACCTTATCTCTGTGTAGTTACGGAATCAATTTGGCATATAGTTTAGTTCTTTAGGTTATATTTGTGTTCAGTTTCAGCGTTTCCTTTTCTGTTGTTTTTCTTTTGATTTACTTTTTAAAAACATGTAAAACATGTATAACATATGCAAAATCAAAACTAGATGACAATGTATGGTTAAAGTAGTCTTGTGAACACATTCTCTCCACACCATTTCAACTGATCTTCTGTGGATAACCATTTTCATTAATTTCTGGCTTTATGTTTCTTTTTGGAAAAAATAAGTAAATACACATTTATATTCTTATTTTTCCTTTTTTGTTACAAAAACACTTAGTATATTGTGTTAGTTTCCTAGGGCTGCTGTAACAAAGTCCCATAAACTGGGTGGTTTATAATACAGAAATTTATTATTTCACAGTTCAGGAGAACAGTAGTACAAAACCAAGATGTTGGCAGGTTTGATTTCTTCTTGGTGCCTGTGAGGAAAAGTCTATTCCTTGCCTTTCTCCTGACTTCTGATGGTTGCCAGCAATCCTTGATGTTCCTTAGCTTGTGGAAGCATTACTCCAGTCTCTACCTCCATCCTTGCATGACCTTCAATTTGCATGTTGTGTCTCTGTGTCCAAATTTCCTTCTTCTTATAAGGTTACTAGTCATTGGATTAGGACCCCACCCTAATACAGTGTGACCTTGATTACATCTGCAAAGACCCTATTTCCAAATAAGGTCACATTCACAGGTACCAAGGGTTAGGATTTCAGCATATCTCTTTGGGGGACACAGTTCAACCAATAACTCATATTATAAATAATACTTGCACCTTACATTTTTCACTTAATATATTCTGGAACTAACTTCAAGTCAGTTTGCAGAAATTTTCCTCAGTTTTTTTAGTGGATGCATAATACCTCATTATTTTATTCAACCCATCATCTGATAGATGTTTGGGTTATTTCCAGTCTTTGCTGTTGCAAGTAATGATTCATAAGTATTTCATATTTGGGTAAGTGTATCTTCGGTAGAATTGCTAGGTCAAAGGAAAAATGCAAATGAAACCTAGTTAGATTTTGGTAAATTCCTCTCCATAGGAGTTATACCATTTTGCGCTCCCACTAACAATGCGGGAGGATGCTTGTTTCTTCATTACTTGCCATTAGAGTATTTAAGTTTTTGGAATTTTGACAACCAAAATGGGGGGGGGGGGAATGGTACCTCCCAGTAATTTTAATATGCCTTTCTCTTATTATGAGTGAAGGTCAGCCTTTTTTATATAAGTTTAAGGACATCTGCTTTCTCTGTCTTTGAACCGTCTGTTCACATCTTTTCCCCTTTGGTATTTGGTACTTTTCTTTCCAGTTTTTAAGAGTTCTTTGTCAATTAGGAGATTGTGACATAATTTTGTGATATAAATTGCAAATATTTTCTTCTTCAATTTTACTCTACATTATTGTATTCCTTACGAAATTGTACTTTTTAAAATTCTTGATCTGTCATAGTCTCCTGCTACTTACATTTTTCTATTTCTTCTTGTTTCTCCTATGGTCCTTTTAAAATGAATATTGATGCTGTGTTATTTAGTGTATAAAATTTTTAACTCAGATCTTCATTGTGGATGACACTTGTTATTATTGTAAAGTACCATTCTTATTTAATGATTTTTGCCCTGAATTCAATCTTTTCTTATATTAAAATTATTATCTGGTGATTCCATTTTATTTGCATTTTTTTCTGGTATTCCCTTGCCCACCTACTTTGTTTCAACATTTTAAAATCACTGTTTAGGCATGTCTTTTATATGTGTAGCATATAATTATATGTGTGGCATATAATTGAACATTGCTTCATGATCAGTATGTGAGTCAAGTCACAGCCTTATATTTCTGGCTCTCACTGTCACATTTTTGGGGAAAAAAAAGAAACAACTCTGTATTTACTGTCACCAATTCCTAAATTTCCATTAGTCCTCAAATCTGCCTTGACCTTGTGGTATCCAGGAGCAGTGCAGTGAGTGCAGAAAGGGAGTAGATCAAGGAAGTGGAAGAAGAGACTGTAACTCCCTGTTTTATTGCTAGTTACTGATTCTGGGTCAAGGATAAAGAAAAGTTTTAAAGTGGGCATGATATGATAGTTTTGATTTAGGCAACGGTAAATTTTTAATACCTGAAAAATGAGTGAACAGAAAATGTATGGGCTCCACCAAAGATATTATCTACAGGCAAGGAAGAGATATGCAGCAGATTAAGTTTAAAGAGCAATCAGTGGGAGAAAAAAAGAAGCTATTTTCCAATTATAACCAAAAAAGTTCAGCTCAATTAATGAACTTGTTACACAGTGTTGTAACTAGTGATTTTCAAATGTTTTACATAAGAACCATTATTGCAAATTGAACAGATGGTGAAACAGTTTTGATTCATCGCAAGATCACAGAATAATCTGCTGAAAATGGATGAAACTGCTCCAGAGAGTTATGCAAAAATTGAATGTATTCTTATGCTGGACACTGAATTTATTCTTTTATTTTTATTTTATTTTATTTTATTTTTATTTATTTATTTATTTATTTTTTAAAAAGATGACCGGTAAGGGGATCTTAACCCTTGACTTGGTGTTGTCAGCCCCACGCTCACCCAGTGAGCTAACTGGCCATCCCTATATAGGATCCGAACCCGGGGCCTTGGTGTTATCAGCACCGCACTCTCCCGAGTGAGGCACGGGCCGGCCCCCAGAATTTATTCTTTTAAATAAGGCTTAATTATAACAAAATATTTGTATTTTCAAATACACTAACAAATGGATGATTTTATAGCACCCTGTAGAATTCTCCAGTATAAATTGACAGGGCAGGAATAAATTGTTTTATTCAGACTTCTGGAATCAGAATACAAACTAACCAATGTTATTTATATGTGGGGTGATAACTCCCTCCACAATTTTCTCTGTGAAATAAACATTAAAATATCAAACTTTTGCTGACTATTTATACAAAATGTTCTATTGTTTAAACTAAGCTATATTTCTGAATACTAAAAAGAGAAAGTGATTTAAAGTGTTCCCAGTCCTTCAGCTTTTATTTTACAGTTCTTTGGTAAAGTTAGAGTTCCCTAACCAGTTTCTCTCTACGTACTATAGATCCTCAAGGATGGATCAAAAAGATTTATTGTTTAACAATAACAACTACAACATCTGCAGCGACAACAGTGAGTCTTTTCTTTAAATGTAGCTATTAAGGCAGTTTGAGGGCAAGTCTAGACAAAAGGAAAAATGTAAATATTTATTTAAAAATGATAATCCAGGGCCGGCCTGTGGCTCACTCGGGAGAATGTGGTGCTGATAACACCAAGGCCACGGGTTCGGATCCCATATAGGGATGGCCGGTTAGCTCACTGGGTGAGCGTGGTGCTGACAACACCAAGCCAAGGGTTAAGATCCCCTTATCGGTCATCTTTAAAAAAAAAAAAAAAAAATGATAATCCTAACTTTTATTGCCTATTGTGTTCCAAACATTCTTATTTACACTCATTACTTCCCTTTGATGTAAATAAAGAAAATAAGTTTGAGAGCCTTAATAAACTTTTTGAGATAATACAGCTAGAAGAAGGCCAAGTATCAAGCCTGAAACTGACTTTATAGTTAATACTTATTCTCCTAAACCCCATAAACCTCCCTGTCTGTTTTTCTTCTTTTGAAAAATAATTATTTCCTTGAGATCAGCAGAAAACAAAGAAGGCAATCAATTGTGTTTGAATAGATGTTGATTACCCTTTTGCTGGTAGAACCAGATTTACATCCCTCAGACCAGCCTTGGGGAAATGAAGAAATCTTCAGTGTGAACAACAGCTTTATGACTATGCCACTTAGTCCCGACAGAGACTTTCCCCTGAGAATTCCAACCCATATGATGAACATGAAACTATCATTTAAAAATTAATGTCAAAAGAGTTATCATAGCGTCAATTGTTTTACAATTCGATAGAAAATTAAGCATATATTACCTATATAATCCCTGGGATTTACAGGAAATTTCTCAGAAACTTTTAGCTCACAGGTACAACATAGGTACCAAATAACTTTTCAATCAAGTATTTACTTCTGATTGAAAATTTTAAATCAAAATCAGATCCCTATATATAAATGTAGAAGTTAAGGAATTGTATATCAAGAAAATGATAAAATATCAATGAATGGTTGGGACTGCAGTAGTGTTAGAGTATTTTTTTACAATCATTATGTATTTTTTAATTAGTTATGAATATTCATGAGATACAAAGCTGATTGTCACCCCTCATGGCATGATGTGAGGGCCAGATTCATACTGGCAGCATATCCATTACCACAAATTGCATTTGTACCCCTGATCCTCACCCAATTATCCCCAACCTCCCTCCCCCTCCAGCTTTCCCCCCACTCCACTTTGTAGCCCAAGGAATGTTCTCAACCTCTGTAAGTCCAACGCACTACTATGGTCTTTCTTTCCTTCCTTCTTTCTCTCTTAGCTCCCACATGAGTGAGCACATGCAGTATTTATCCCTCTGGGCTTTGCTTATTTTACTCAACATATGTTTCTCCAGGCTCATCCATGTTGTTGCAAATGGAAGTATTTCATTCTTTTTTATGGTAGACTAGTATTCCATGGTTATATATACCACAGTTTCCAATTTAAAAATGTGCGAAGGAGCTGAATAGATATTTTTCAAAGGAAGACATACAAATGGCCAACAGGTACATGAAAAAATGCTCAACATCATTAGTCATCAGGGAAATGCAAATTAAAACTACATTGAGATACCACCTCACCCCAGTTAGACTGGTTATAATAAAAAAGACAGTGAATAACAAATGCTAGTGAGGGGGTGGAGAGAAGGGAACACTCCTACACTGTTGGTAGGACTGTAAATTAGTACAACCACTATGGAAAACAGTATGGAGTTTTCTCAAACAACTACAGATAGATCTTCCATACAATCCAGCAATCCCACTTCTGGGCATATACCCAGAGGGATGGAAATCATAATGTCGAAGGAGTACATGCACTCCCATGTTCATCTCAGCTCTGTTTACAATAGTGTAAAGCTAGAGCTCTTGTTGGAATCCTGCCAACATAGCCAATTGTAAAGCTCTTTCAATCCTGTTCGTGATGTCAATTGTAAAGCTACATGACTACGCCAGTTGTCAGGTTCTTTTACCTGCCAGTAATCCTGCACCAACTGGGCCAATTGCCGAGCTAGGGTTGGGTCTGGAGCTCACAGACCCCTCAAGCCCATTCACAAACTGGGTCACAAACCCTCCACATGCCAGGCTGGGTCACCAGACCCCCCCCACACAGGTCCAATGAGCTAGATAACTGGCAAACAGGTCCTTGGAAGCTGTAGGTTGGAAAGCATGGCCGCATACACAGCAGCGACCCATGGCAGTAAAACACCAGCCAAGGTGGCGCCCAGGGCAGGCGCACTAACTCCGCCCATACAGAACCTATTCGCAGCAAATGCTTGGCAACATTCTGAACATCTGAGGGGCCTTGACCATTTTCCTACATTTTCCCAACAATCCATCCCTTCAGGGCCCCTCACCGTACAATCTACACATTCAGAATCTTCCACGACATTCCCTTAGCGAGGATAAATTACCCTTACATTCACACGTTACACATTCCATCCCAGTCCAAAAGTCTTTAGCTTGTTGCAGCACCAACTCAAAAATCCAAAGTCCAAAGTCTCCTCTGAGACCAAAAGCAAAGGTCCTTTCAGCCATGAACCTGTAAAGAGTCAGAAACAAGTTTATCTATTTCCAAGACACAGTGGGACAGACATTGGGTACACATTCCCATTCCAGAAGGGAGGAACAGGAAGGAAAAACAGGCCCCAAACAAATCCAAAACCCAAACAGGGCAAATGTTAAGCACACTGGGGACACCTGGAGCCCTAAAGTGTTGGGCAACCTTGCTCCTACAGCTCTGCCAAGTGCAGACCATTGAGCTGCCCTGGTGCCTGCAGATTTTCCAAGCTGGCGCTGCACACTGCCAGCAGCCCCACAGTTCTGGGCTCCTGGTGGCAGTCCCACTATCCTGGCTCCAATAGACATTTCCTCAGTGGGGGTTCTCTATGGGGGCTCCTACCCCACTTTTCTGCTCCACATTGCTCCATAGATGACCTCTGCAGTGCCTCCACCTCTGCTGTGCCTCCACCCCTGCAGCAGGTCTCCGCCTGAGTGCCCCAGTTTATTCATACATCTTCCAAAATCTAGGTGGAGGCTGCTATACCTCCACTGCTCTCATGTACTGCTGGCCTGCAAACTTAACACAACATGAACGCCACCAAAGGTTTTGGCTTTTTTTCTTCAGAGGTGCTGAGGCAGGATTGCTCCAGCCAGAGTGGCTGGGATGCAGGGAACAGTTTGCCGAGGACAATGACACCTCAGGACTGCCCTCTGGGACCACTCAGTTCTCCTAGGATGGGAGGGGCACTCTCCCAAACTTCTCAAACGCCCTCAGGGCCTGTGATGGGTGGGGCACCCTTCCAGACTTCTCAAATGCCTTTAAGGCATTTTCCCCATTGTCCTGGTTCTTAGCATCTGACTGCCTCACTACCAAGACAATGTCTTTAGCAAACAGTTTATCTGCTTCACCCTTGCATTTTTCTCTGGCTCTCCACTTCTCTACTGCATAGCCAGGCAGCAAATTTTCCAAATCTTTATGCTCTGCTTCCCTTTTAAATTCTGGCTTTTGAATTACTTCAATCAGCTCACTTAACACTGGCTACTCAGTCTCAGGCAGTTTTTGCAGCATTCGCCCACACAGTTCAAACAGCTGCATTTTCCCAGTCTATCAAGGAGTGGCTGCCCTGCCCCTGTGCATATCTGTGGCTCTCTTGTAACTGTTGCCACCGAGACAGGTGTGTAGTAAGAGAGACTAACTTTTCCACCTTTTTGTTCAGTGAAAACATACTTGAAATTCTGTAGGGGCACCTGTCCTTGGGTCATCTGACCATCTGCATGTGGCACTCTTTTCTGGGGTTTATATGCTACTTGGCCAGCCATCGGGTTTAAGTGGCACCCTCCAAGCCTTTTGCTTTCAGACAAATGCAACATGCATTTACTGCATAGTCTCTAAAGCACATTACACCATTCACCCCTAGACCTCATAGTTGAAGCAGCCAGGGGCTCTCCCTGTTTCTGCTCCTTTATGTCTCAATTTCTCATGCATAACAGGTTGTGCCTAGTGATGCACGGTTTTCCCCAACTCACCACTGGGTTTGTCGTCTTCTCTGGTGTGAGAAGCAGGAGTAGCCAGTCACTGCATGTCATCCTCCAGGACATTTATCTGTGCTTCCAACAACTCTGCTTTCTGCCACAAATCTCAATCAGTTTGCAGCATAGTGATCAGTAGTCAGGCTCTGGTCAGCAAAATAGTGGCCACCAGGCACCACATGCTCAAGGACAGCCACATTTCATCCCCCTCCCAAGGGGTTTTGCATTGTAGTGCCTGGCCTATGCTTTCTTGCAGTATAGTGTGCAGCAACCAGATCCCAGTCAACAGGAAGGTGGCCGTAGGGCAGAGCATATTCACAAGTAGCCAAATTTCCTCCTTCTTCCAAGAGCTTTCAGCTCCTGTACTTGCTCAGAATCCTGTTGCAGATTACACTAATTGTAAAGCTAGGGCTCTTGTTGGAATTCTGCCAACATAGCCAATTGTAAAGCTCTTTCAATCCTCTTCAGGACACCAATTGTAAAGCTACACAACTATGCCCATTGTCGGGCTCTTTTACCTGCCAGTAATCCTGCACTGACTGAGCCAATTGCCAAGCTAGGGCTGGGTCTGGAGCTCACAGACCCCTCAAGCCCATTCACAGACTGGGTCACAAACCCTTCACATGCCAGGCTGGGTCACTAGACCCCTCACACACAGGTCTGTGAGCTGGGTAACCAGCAAACAGGTCCTTGAAAGTTGTAGGTTGGAAAGTATGGCTGTATGCATGGCGGCTGCCTGAGGCAGTAAAACACCAGCCAAGGTGGTGGCACCCCACAAGCGCACTAACTCTGCCCACACACAACCTATTCACAGCAAATGCTCGGTAAGATTGAGGGGCCCTGACCATTTTCCTATATTTTCCCAACAAATAGCCAAGACAATGAACCAACCTAAATGTCCATCAATGGATAATTGGATAAGGAAATCCTCATGTATTAATATGAGTAGCTGTACTGGCCACCCTTGAGCTTCTTTTTATATGAGAAAAACAACCACCTGTTTTTGAAACCACTGCTTTTGGATTTTTGTTATCGGTTGACTAAGAGAATCCTAACTGATACCGTCACTTTAACATTAACTCATGCCTATAAAAGATAACAAAAAAGAAAAATCTAATGATGGGCATAATTTGGAACACAGAAACATTTTATGGCTTGGTCTCATTAGAAGGAGAATCAATAAGCATTAGTGTTGTTACCAAGTTAAGACTGCAGATACCAACCTGGCTTGCCTGGGACAGAGAAATATAAGGAAGTGATGTCCCACCCTGATTTGGGCATGGAAGTAGGCAGTATAGAGAGACTGCTCACGGAGTGTTATAGATCAGTGTGAGGGAAGTACCTGGTGAAAACCTTTATGTAATTCGAAGAGAAAGGAAAGTTCTGGTGAAGATGGCAGAATAGACGGTCCCCAGTGTCACTCTCTCCCACAAATCAACCAATTTACAACTATAAAAATGGGACAACAGCCAAGCTAGGGCTGCTGGAGCTCAGGGGAAGAGGAGAGACCTACAGAGTTCACGAAGGTGGGAGAAACTACGATGAGAGAAAGGAAAAGCTGCTCTGAGCATTTTGGGCTGTAGCTGCTTTACGGCTTGAGCTGCTGAGCACATGGAGCAGGAGCCAGCAGAAGCCGCAGCTGTGCCCTTCAGATGAAGTTACTTGGAGGTGGCAGGGGAGAAGAGGGCCTTGGTGGCCGCCAGGACAGCAAGACCACTAATAGGGTTCCAATGGACCCACACAGGAGTGAGAAGCCAGAACAGCTGAAAAAGGGGAGCCATTCAGAGACCAGTGAGTCATCGCAAGGTACTGGCATAGGACCCACCCCATGGGAAGTGTTTGGAACACAGGCAGTGGGGGAGACAGACCCACTGGGAGAACACTAGGACACAGCAAGGACAACCAATCCACCCTTCAATCAACACAAGACCACTCAGAGGAGATTGGTCAGGAATGCAGAATTGCATGGGGTGCAGTTTGCTGAAAAAACTCAGGCTCAGATCAGAGTTTCTACACAAGCCAGGTACACCAGATCTCTGGAGAGCCAGAAGTACCTATAAGGTCAACCATTAAACTCTGAGCTGCACAAAAAGCCTTCCCTAGGGAATCAGCAGCAAAGCAGCAATTTAGCTCAACCATAGAGCTCAAGTACTGGTTTCCACAGGAAGTTCCCCCATTTTAGAAGTAAGCAAAGGACAACAAATTAGTTCTGGCCCAGGCACACCACCATCACCATGAGGCCCACCAGGGGACATGAGGCATGGAGCCGGGGAATGGACCCCTGCCCACAACTACTCACACCATCAGTGCCTCAGGGCCCCACCTGGGGGCCTGGCCCTGGGCATGGAGCTGGGGATTGGACCTCCCTCCCACAACCAGGCACACCACACCAGTGCCTCGGGGCCTGCCCAGGGATCCAAGGCTTAGAGCTGGGGACCAGATGCCCCTCCCACAACCAGGCAATGTGCCAGCACCTTGGGGCCTGCCTGGGGACCCGAGGCTTGGAGCCAGAGACTGGATCCCCTTTCCACAACCAGGCACAGTGTGCCAGTGCCTCAGGGCTTACCCAGGGAATCCAGGCATGGAACCAGGGACCAGACACTCCCTACAACTAGGCACACTGCCAGGACCAAGGAGCATCCCCAAAGATCACCTCCATGTGATGAAACATCATCTCCATGGCCCACCACAGACACCACAATAACCATGGCTGCCACAAAAGCAGCTAGATGCCACAACCTCCATGCAGATGGTCTGCCAACCATTGGAGTACATTTACACAGGAGAGTCACCAGCAGAGATAAAGAAAAGAAAATGATGTCTCTCTCCACAAAGCCCATTTCAGAATGACAGAAGAAGCATCTCCTCTATGATAATATTGGGGGACCTGATCACACCTCTCAGCATTGGACATATCATCTAGGCAACAAATCAACAGAGTAACCATTAATCTTTCAGAAGGAAAGAAATCTAGGGTAATTAGAGGGGGAAGGGGGTGGGTCAGGGAGATGAGGAGAGATTAGACAAGGGGCATAAAGAATAATTACCATTTTTAACAATATGTATGCTAGTAATATTGATTTGATCAACATAACTCAATGTTGAACCCCAGAAATATGTATAATGAACTTTGATTCAATACAAATTTTAAAAAATAATTTTAAAAAAGAGAAAGGTAAAAAAGGGAAAGGTTTCAGTTTTGTGTAAATATGTAAATCTTTTATTTTTTTATTTTTTTATTTTTTTTATTTTTTTTAAAAAGATGACCGGTAAGGGGATCTCAACCCTTGGCTTGGTGTTGTCAGCACCACGCTCAGCCAGTGAGCAAACCGGCCATCCCTATATAGGATCCGAACCCGTGGCCTTGGTGTTATCAGCACCGCACTCTACCGAGTGAGCCACGGGCTGGCCTGAAATATGTAAATCTAAGTGTGTGCTTGACCCAACTGCTGGTCAATGTAAATGAATGAGAAATAATGACTGGTTCTTGTTGGTTTGTTTCCTCTCCCTATCAATATTTCTGCAAGGATTCTTTTTTTTTTTTTTTTTTTTTTGTGACCGGTAAGGGGATTGCAACCCTTGGCTTGGTGTCACCCGCACCACGCTCAGCCAGTGAGCGCACCGGCCATCCCTATATAGGATCCGAACCCACAGCAGGAGCGCCACTGCGCACCCAAGCACCACACTCTCCTGAGTGCGCCACAGGGCTGGCCCCAAGGATTCATTTTTAATATGAGAGGTAGGGGAGTTCACTCCCTTGGCAGAGCCTGGAACTTATAGCAAAATTGCTGTTCTTCTTTAAGGCTGCTGAGCAGTGAGGAGACTATCCAAAAAGCATATAAAGAGAGGGGTTTTCAATACAGAGTAGACTAAATGTTATATTTTATAAGGTAAATCTAATTGGCATATATTGACTGTATGCACTGAAAACCGGACTATACCTTTTTGTAACAGTCATGAAACATTCACAAAAATTGGCCATATATTTAGGTCATAAAAACCTCAATAAACACCAAAAAGCAGAATAATGCAGATGTAGTTCTCTGATAATAAGGCAAATCAACTGAGAAGACAAAATGATCCTAATACCTGAAATTTTAAAACTCTCTTAAAACTCTAGCACCCAAGAGGATATCAAAACTAAAATTGTAGTTTAATTAGAAAACTGATAAAACTACATGCTACCATCCACAGAATAGAGCTAAAACAGTCCTTAAAGAAATCTGGCAGTTTTCAATAATTATGTTAATAAATACCATAGAAAATGTGAATTAACCACTCAGCTCAGAAACATAGGGGGAAAAAAATCAATAACCAAAAAGGAGGGCTGGCCCTGTGGCTCACTCGGGAGAGTGCGGTGCTGAAAACACCAAGTCAAGGGTTAAGATCTCCTTACCGGTCATCTTTTAAAAAAAAAAAAAAAAAGGAGAGAAGGAAAAATGAATTAAATATTAAATAAAAAAATAAAATAAAAACCAGAAAAAAGATGATTCCAATGAATAAATTTAACAAATTAAAGTAGATAAACTGCTACCTAACCTGAGCAAGAATTTAAACTAAGAAAGCACAAGTATACATAATAAAAATACAAAGGAAAATAAAAGAATTATAGGGGACTATTTTGCTCAACTGTCTGCAAATAAATTTGAACATCAGGTGAAATGAATAATTTTCTAAGAAAATACAATTTACTAAAATTGGTAAATTTAAAATTTAAGTATTAAATATTTAAACCCCAAGAAAAGGAAAAGGAAAAAGTTGTCAAAGAGGTAGTCTCCCGGGCCAGCCCGTGGCTCACTCGGTAGAGTGCGGTGCTGATAACACCAAGGCCGCGGGTTCGGATCCCATATAGGGAAAATAAAAGAATTATAGGGGACTATTTTGCTCAACTGTCTGCAAATAAATTTGAACATCAGGTGAAATGAATAATTTTCTAAGAAAATACAATTTACTAAAATTGGTAAATTTAAAATTTAAGTATTAAATATTTAAACCCCAAGAAAAGGAAAAGGAAAAAGTTGTCAAAGAGGTAGTCTCCCGGGCCAGCCCGTGGCTCACTCGGTAGAGTGCGGTGCTGATAACACCAAGGCCGCGGGTTCGGATCCTATATAGGGATGGCCGGTTTGCTCACTGGCTGAGCGTGGTGCTGACAACACCAGGCCAAGGGTTGAGATCCCCTTACCGGTCATCTTTTAAAAAAAAAAAAAAAAAAAGAGGTAGTCTCCCAAAAAGCATCAGTTGAGGGTTTCACAGACTAATCTCATTGCATCTTTGTGGAATAAATAGGCTCTAAAGCTCTTCAAATTGTTCCTGAACACAGGCAAAAAAGGAAAGCTTCTAAATTCTAATAATAAAAGTAGCATTCATTTGTTACCCAAAATTGATAGCAATAGCACCTAAAGAGTACTGACAAAAATCACTAATGAATACTGATGCAAAAAATGTTTACCAAAGTTTTAGCAAACTGAATCCAATGTCACCTTTAAAGAACTAAGAGAAAAACAATTTCATTCCCTAGGATCTCAAGAATGATTAAATATTACTCACTATGTTAATAGGTGATTGGGTACACTTGGCTGGCTCACTCAGTATCTATTCCAATCTCTTTTAAAGTTCATGATCTTTGTTTGACAGGCTCCCTTGCAGCTAGGGTCCTCAATGTGAATTATGTTTGCCAATCAAATAGGTGTACTTGTATGAAACTTGACTTCAGAACTCAAATAGGGCAAGAGTTAGCACCTGAGGCATCTCTTTTGCTGGGGTAGCTTGTAGCAGACATGGTGAGACTCTGGATCTGACAGTTCTTGCATCAGTGATCCAGAGGTATCAAGATGAGAAGTTGTGTTCCTGGAACTAAGAACTGTGGTGGCAGGTTCTCATTCCAAGATCACATTAGGATGGTGTGCTCAGGAATTACCAGATGAGAACATAACTTCCTGACTGTGGCAGAGGAAGCAGTTCCCTTGGTGGGCCAGTTCTGCAGTGTGGTTCTGGGAGTAACTACTAGACAACCTGCTCCTACAGCTTTCTATTGATTTATAAGCAGTTGATTCCCTGTATTAAATCCCTTTCTGTTTTCTGCAACTGAATTCTGCCTGATACAATTGATTAAGAGAGAAAAAAATGATTGTAATTTTCTCCAAATATGCTGAAAAGGCATTCAATAAATTTCAACATCCATACTTGATTTTTTTAAATTGTTAATAAAATGGGAAAAATGAATATTTCCCCAAAGCCAGCAATTTGCTCAATGAGGAAACACTAAGTATTTCCATTAAGATAACAGCAAGATGATTATGTCTACAGTTATTACTATTATTTAGCATAGTTCTATTTTATTATAGTTTAATATTATCTAGCATTGCAATGCAATTAGACATGAGAAAAACAAAAGAGATATAAACATTGGAAGAGAGGTACAATGATCACTATTTACAGATAATTGTATACTTGGAAAACCCAAGAAACTCAATTATAAACATATTCAAACAATATGAAAACTTGTGGGATAGATGGGTAAAAAAAATTAGTGTACAAAAATAAATTGCCTTCATCTACACTAATGAAGGAAATAATCAAAATGGAGCAGGTTTTCCAAAACTCACTTCCTTAGGATAAGTTTTATGAACTCTGTGTTGATATCTTATTCTTAAGATAAACAATGTTTGTGGTTAGAACAGAAGATCTGTTAATTAATGTATTAACCTGCTTGCTCTGAACAAGTCATTTAAGCATTTAAACAGCTGAAGCCTGAGGTTTCTCCTTCAGGTTGCAAATAGACTCCTTTGGCTCCTATGATGTAATCAGTAACAAATAATTATGATTTTTGGTGTTCAGTGAGATAGAACAACTGTATTTAGAGTTTCCCTCCACCCTTTGGAAACTCTCTTACAAAATGCCTCTATTCGTAGCAGACTTTGGAGCACCTTCCAACTTTGTTGGCTTGTGTTTCCCAGGTTGATTCTCAAGCTTGGCTCTCAATAAACTTTTATAAAATTATTTCTGCCATGACAGCCTTAATTTCGGTCCCCAAGACAAACAACAGCTAGTTGGAAAACATAATGGAAATAAAGAACCAATCTGATATAACAAAAAAGAAAATACCTAAAAATAAACTGAAATATAGGCTCCATTCTAGAAAGGACTTTGTCTGCCTTCTCACATTTTTTTTTTTTGAATATGTGAAAGAATATAACAAAAATATAAATAGAAATTTAAAATAGATGAGTTGGTCTTTAGTTTATAAGAAAGAAATAAACAAAAAAAATTCATACGCTTTTAGGGAAAAAAAACCAATAATAGTGAGGAGCACGCTGAACCAAATATTTGTTGTAATAAACACATTCCATGAACAGAAACATATGACATTTTAGCCATGATAAAGGCAACATTTTAAATTTGGAACTCTTTCAGAGAGGATTCATGCAAGGTTAACTTTCATACTCATGTGTGTCTTAACATACTTTATTTTGCTCACACCTGAAGGAGAGTTTGGCTCAGCAGAGAACTCTAGATAGAAAATTCCCCTCAGAACATTGAAGATATTGTTCTCTTGTTTTTTCTTTTCTTTTTTTTTTTTTTTGTCTTTTTCCGTGTCCGGCAACAGTTTGCAACCCTCAGTGTTGCCCCCGCGCCTCGCTCAGCCAGTGAGCGGGAACCGGTCTGTATGTGGGATCCAATCCCCCGACGGGAGCGCCGCCGCGCTTCCCAAGCGGTGCACTAGCGCAGTGCGCCACCGGGCCGGCCCCTCTCTTGTTTTTTCTATCTAGTATTGCCAGTGAGGAGTATGAGATTAATCTGATTCTTGTCCATTTGTAGCAATTTGTTTCTTCACCTTGGAAGCTCTTTAAAAAATAAAACAAACTCAAGACATTTAGCTACTTATTGCCAGAGGTTTGAGCAGGACTCAAAACTGCCAAATCTACTACAGCACTAGAGTTCTGTCCATAAAATCTCATACCGCAATGCCTACTTACTGTGAATAATATAATGTCAAAAATATAACCAAAATTAATCTTCCATCAATTCAGCTCAAATTCTTTAATGATTTGCTACCAAGGGAACTTGAGAACCTCACCTTTCTTAAGCTATCTAAAACTGCATTTCAGTTTTTATCCAGCAGATGTCACCTGAGAAACAATAAATACATATGTACATATACACTCATTGCTTTGCAAAAGAAAAAAAGTTCATTTCTATTCATGAAAGCTAGAATGTTCCTGTTATAATATATCAGTAATAGAAGTAGGAAGGAGCATACCACTTAAAAACCTGGCAGATAAATAAAAACATTTACTCTTATAGTCAGACTCTCAGATGTCTTAACTTACATTTAGTCTCTCAAACAGATTGTTTCCAAAATTTTATACTAAACTAAGAATTCTTTTTAGTGAAAATTGTTAGAATGGTTTTTAATACCAACTATTTCTATAAGATACAAACAATTAAAAAATAAAATCTCCATTACTTATACCAGAATATAAACCAAAAGAATAGACTAGCAATTTTGAAGTTCAGAAACCAATTTTTACCAACAGCCTCATTCAATCTTCTGTAATCAATTATTCTCTGCTATGTTTGAACAAACTCCTTAATGACCTATAAAACCCTTTGTGATCTGGTCCCTGACCACCTTTGCTGTTTCCGTTTCCTTTTCTCCTGGTTCTCCAGCTACCGTGGGCTTCTCTCAGCTCCCGAATGTACCAGCATCCCTTTGCATATGTTAGTGGCTCTGTGTGGAGTGAGCCTGTAACTCTCCCTTTATCTTAACAGTCATGATCCTTCCGGACACAATTGGAATGTCAGTTCCCAGGGAAGCGTTCTTTGGTCACCTTCATACCCATCTAGATTTAACCCCTCTGATCTGCTTTTTTCCGGAACATAACAGTTTTCATTATTTGTTATCTATTTGTGTGATGATTTGATTAATGTCCTTTCCCCTCTAGAGAGCAACCTCGTGGGGAACCCTGTATCTCTGCTATCCAGCACTGAATCCATAGCAGTCGATTCTTTCATTAATGTCGAATGAAAGAATTAGTGAATACAGAGAATAATGTTTATACTCCTCTCCCTGTTAGAATGCAAGCTTCACGAGGGATTATCTTTGTTCCTCTAACTGTTGCATGCCTGAAACAGGCATCATAAGCACCAATAAATATTTGTTAGATGGATCCATGAATATGAATAAGTATGTATTTTCTAAACCAAAAATTAGGGTATATTTGGTTAGTATTTGAAATGAGGACCAACTTTAGACACATGGGATAGAATATTGCCAAATATGGGAGCAGTTAAATACCTTTTCTTAACAACTATTTTTGTCCATTGGCAAAATAGGAAGAGGATGACAAAAACACTGGTCACCTATGAGGCAAGTCCTAGGTGAAATTATATTTTACTTTATTTATTTTTTAGTAGCAATTTAGTTTATTATCATCCTCATTCACTCACTCAGGAACCAACTAAAAACACGACATCGAGCTTTTCATAGGGTGTTCTTTCCTAGGAAGTTATTGGGATTTTTCAGCTGGGATGGTGCAGCATAGACATGGACTGTATCTCACAGGTAGGTGCAAGGATGGAGCAGCTCTGCCACCCAGGGAAGGATTTGGATAGGGGATTTTTCCAGGTACTGCCACACCATGGCACAGGGACCCTGAATGGAATAATTCAGTCATTATTCCACAAGCATCATTCATTCTTCATTCTTCATTCATTCATTCAGCAGCTTTTTATTGAATGATCATTATGTGTCAGTTACAATGCTTGAAGCTAGGGCTAGAAAGCCAAATGAGACGTGGTCCTTGCCCTCAAGAAGCTTCTATCTTGTTAGAGAAGAAAGGCCAAGACACCAATAGCTAAAGTCCAGTGTGGCCCACACAAATAATGATGCGCAGGGTATTATAAGAATATACAGATTAACATAAATTAGAGTTGTGGTAGGGGATCCTCAGGAGGGCTTCCTTAAAGAGGTGACACATAAGCTTAGTTTTCAAGGACAGAAGTAGTTAATTGTAGTAATAAGGGAAGAGAGAACAGCTTCTTAGAAGATAAAATAACATGAGGGAGAGTACAGAGAAAAAAGAGGCAATGGCTTATTTAGGGAACAAGAAGAAATTCATCCTGGCTGTAACAGAGCATGAAGCCATTCGATGTAGAAGCTAGGAGGCTCTCAGTGAATCTGAGAGAGCCAGCAAATTAATTCCTCCACGCCTACTCTCACAACCCAATCCTCCAATGAATAATTCTTTATTTTCACATAAGGCAAAAAATAAATTAGAGATAGTAGAAAAGAAGATTTCTGTATGAGTGAAGTTATGGCAAATGCAGGCTTACAGATCAGCATGAGCTTCTATTACTAGTGTTCTAGGGAAAATAATTCAAACCGGTCGTAGACACCAGGCAAAGACTCCACTGAGCATACTGTGCATCTGCAATACAATGCCCTTGTAGCCTGGGTTCTCTTAGACACCAGAGCTAAGGAAAAGTCTCATGTACTGCCACTCTTTTTGGAAGTGCAATCCAAGGGAAGCAAGACTGAAAGAAAAGGGAAGTGAGGCAGGGTCAACCATTAGGGAGGCTCGAGTCAACCTCTTGTTGGTAGCAAGTACAGCTAGTGCTCCATTTCATGGGATGTGTTCAGTAAGACCAAATGAACTACTGCATCTCAAGGCAGCCCATCAGGAGAGAGGAAGAGAAAACAATTTATCTGTCAGCTCCCTCTCATTGCCCATATCCCACTGGTCAAAGGTCTTCCCGTGGGGCTTTAACTCACCAGGAAATGTGTGGCCCAGCCTCTTCTGGCATGTAGGGGAAGCTGAGGTCATACTATTTCAGTGACATGGGCGTTGTCATGTTTTTTGGCTATCTATTATCTTTGAGCTCATTTTATATGTGGAGATTGTCCTAATTTTCAAGAGGTTGCTCTCCAAAGAGGTAAGAAGCCCTGTTGACATCTTAGATTTGAGGATCTAGGGTCCATGCTCTACCATTTAGACCCACCTGATTGAGACCTGCACAGGGAGGGGAGTGAGGCACCTCACAGAATCCATCATGGCAGGTGGAGGGAGCGGCATCACCTTCCAGAGACCATTGCCAGAGGTTTCAGCAGTAGCATTTAGTGTTTACCACTGGGGGCAAAAGCTGGGCTGTCTGTGCCCAGGTACAGCAGTAATGGGGTGTCCCATGGAGCCATCGTGCTGGGTAACTTGCATGTGGCTCCTGGCCTCAGAGCATCCACAGTTGATTCTCTGGCCTCTCAAAGATTCTGAGAACTACTTAAAACCTTTAATAAAATCCCCTTTCTTCTTAAACTAGCTAGAGTGGGTTCTGTTGTCTGAAATCAAGAACTCCGAATGATTCATGTAAGCTAAAAGTAAATTTTTTTTTTTTTTTAAAGATGACCGGTAAGGGGATCTTAACCCTTGACTTGGTGTTGTCAGCACCACACCCAGCCAGTGAGTGAACCGGCCATCCCTACATGGGATCCGAACCCGGGGCCTTGGTGTTATCAGCACCGCACTCTCCCGAGTGAGCCACCGGGCCGGCCCCGCTAAAAGTAAACTTTGATTTATCTTCGAGTTATGACATACTTCTAATCCTAGATCTGCTCATTTACATGAAACAGATCTCATTAATTTCTACACCATATCCTACAATCACAGAATTCTAGAATTTTAGACATAGAAATATCGTTTTGGAGCCCATTTTATTTTATCACTCATCTTTGGCTTTGAGCAAATTTTCATATCACACACATTTGAGGGAACCAAGTTTCTCCTGAAACCAGAAAAAAGGTTACTTATTTGGTCTGAAATGTCTTCATGCCAGTCATTCAATGAGTACGGCTGAGAGGGCACTCTTGGGAAATTTTATTCATGTCAGAGACAGGTGAAGGACCTGCAGGCTGTAACCTAATTTAGTCAGACACTTCTGGTACCCAAAACAATGACCTATAAAGCAGTACTTTCCTGCAAATTCTAGTAAAACCAGGCCACTATTTCCAGCACTTACTTTGTTCCCTGGTCCCTTAGCATTAAGCTATGTCACAGATTTCCTTTTGATAAGGTTGATTAGTGAATTTGTAGGAAAAAAAACAAATATAGGTCAAAACTCTCAGGAATCTTCGTAACATGTCACTACATAAAGTGTCCACTTTTGTCCCATGTGTATCACAGTTGTTTTATACTAGGATCACAAACTATTAGAATTGTTATGGAAGTTTTTCTTCCTTTTAGCACAGTAAGAAGAATATGGTGAAACGTTCCTTGGATTTGGTGTAATTTTGTTCTTGAGTGGAAAGTTATAATGGCCCAATGGCTACCAGTTTGATGTTTGTATGTTTGAATAAGTACAACTACTTATTCACCAAAATCCTTTTGTGGTTCTTAAGCATGAATGATTGGGGTTTCATACTATGTGTTAGATGTGCCTCCCTCTAAATCTTGTTACAACATTGGTACATTGCCTATCTGACATGAAGAAAAAATTTACATTAACTATTCACCAAGGATTATTGAGAGAGTGAGTGAGTGTGGGTGTTGAGTTGGGCTTGGTACCAGAATCATCAAAGGATAGTATAACCACTCTCCTCCCCCAAGGTTTTTATTTACTACTCTTCAAGTTAGGAATTAGGATGGCAAGGAAACAGAGCTCTATATTGGGTTTAGGTGAAGGTGATCAGAAACATTTTAATGCAAAATGTGTCTGGCCGGCACGGTGGCGAACTGCTATAGTGCGCCGCTTGAGAAGCACGGCGGCGCTCCCGCTGAGGGTTCGGATCCCACATACAGACCGGTTCTGCTCACTGGCTGAGCGAGGCGCGGGAGCAGCACCGAGGGTTGCGATCCCGTTGCCGGTCCCGGTC
>NW_007726140.1:57278-67281 GCF_000696425.1 Galeopterus variegatus | reverse complement strand
CCGGGACAGGAAAAAAAAAAAAAAAAAAAAAAAAAAAAAAAAAAATGTGTTAGTCAGCAAGATGTCCCTATGCAGAACATGTAGGGATATATATTTTTTAAAATAATCTATCCTGGCCACAACAGGGGAATACAAGCCAACCATGGTTGCAAAAGTATATTTAATAGTTTTATAAGTGTGTGTTTCATCAAGCAAACCATTCTGTGGCTGCATTTCTGAAAATGTTTTGCTCCTCCCATCACTCTCTGCCAATGGCCCCTTGAACAAGTTCAAGGCTACTTGTCCTGCTTCTGCAAGACATGTGGCCCCAAAGTGAGAACCACCCTCAGAAAAAGTAGCTGTTCATCAATAAGGTAGATCAGATCCCTCCATGTGTTGAGCCAGAACCAGACTGAGGAGCATTAAGTTAGAAAAAATAAAGGATAGGTCTTATAATATTTGCTTTTTCCCCCTTAATTTCAAATGATGACTACCAAGTCCGTCTGCTTTCACTGCATCTTAGTCCTTGATTTGAAAGTCCATTCTCAGTAGGTATTAGACTGACTTCTCTTTCTCATACTTTAACACAAATATACAAACACATTCCCACACACATGCACATGTTCATATAGTGAACTCAAGCATAGAAGAATGTATGGTGACAAGTGAGTCTACCTCCTACCCCTGACATCCATTTCCCTTCTGTGGAGGCAACTATTGTTACCTGTTACTTGTCTATAATTCTAGAGATATTCTTTCCTATATGAGCAAATACATGTATATCCATTTATAGATATCCTCTTTTTACACAAATATTTACATACTACATACAATGTTTACACATGCATTTTTGTAACTTAACAAAGGTATTAGAAATAATTCTATATCAGCACACATAATTATTCTTTTTTTATGGCTGCAAAATATATTACTGTAATAGAGAACCTGTTAATCTCTCAACTACACTCTAATTACTATTGCTTTTTCCCATCTCATATAGTTGTCAGTTCTAAAGTAATTAGAGAATGTGGCAGCACGTGATATGAGCCAAATAGTTTTTACCTTTCTATAGAAAATGGCACTTAGGTGATTGGTGGGTACACTGCTAAAAGTGGGGTATTTTTGTTTCTTTCCCCCATATGTTTAAAGCCTGTTTTTTTAAAGAAAGACTTAAATCTCTACTTTTTCCAAATACCTTCTCTCCTCTTGACACTGATTCTTACTTCATCTATATCTTTTTAAGCTTAGTTTTATGTTATTCCCAAGTCCTTTTGATGGAATTCCGTTCCCTATTTTCAGTGTGGATTAAGTGGTCAGGGAAGACACAAGGGTCTGAGATAGTCCAGATTTTTGAAAGGATAGTGGTGGAAGCCAAGCTACATCTCTGTCTTATCCAAGAAATTCTCTAGCTGTTTTTGCCTTGAAAACCTGCTCTTGAAATTTCTTTTGGCATAACATTTGGGTCAAACCAATCTGATCTTCTGGTCCATTCCTTTAAATTTGAAAAGATTTTTCCCAGTGGGGTCATTGAGCATTGCAGTAATTGACGGCTCTGTCAAAGTCCCAAGGTCTGGGAATGTGATGGCAAATGGAATCTGCTATATTACCATAGTGGATTGACTTATGTCCCCCCAAAATCACTGAAGCTTAAATTGTGTCCCCCAAGTTTTATGTATTAGATGCTTGGCCCCACTGTGACTGTTAAAAAGGTGGAAAATCCTGTTATGAAAATTGAAAGGTGGAGCCTTGAAGAGGTGATTAGATTATAGGACCATGCCGTAGTGAATAGATTTAAAATGGTGGTCAGGGGTGTGGTTATGAGGGCTTTAAAAGAAGAGAGAGGAGAGAGTCTCTCTGGCTATCTCTGCTCTCTCTCTGCTCTCCCTGCTTCCACCATTTTGCAATGTGAGACCCCTGGGTCACTGTCACCACCACCAGATGGACTTTGGATTTCCCAGCCTCAGAAACTGTAAGCAATAAATTTCATTTTTCTTTATAAATCACCCAGTTTCAGGTATTTTCTTATAAGTAACAGACATGGACTAATACAGTTACCCTTCCTTCACTCTGCCACCAATAAGTTATAACCAGCAATGGTTCTCTTTCATTGTACCACCAGATGTGTTGGCAAGAAAGAGAAACTAGTAGTGATTCTACGTATTTCTGCTACTGCCAAACCTCACAAGCCTGTCACATAATTCTTAGCACAAGGAAGAGCCCAGAGAATAAAAAATCTTAAAATGAATAACTCCTCTTTAAAAGAACCAGCAATACCACTTTTGGGTATTATGGCAGAGATAGGTCAGCCACCCTCCAAAAGTCTTAGTTCCCCTTCCATGGATAGAGTAGTTTCTGGGATGAGGCTGCCCAATCAGGGCCAGTATTTCTTAGCAGCCTGCTAAGAAATATAAATCACATTTATTTAACTGCACTGGTTGCCACTAATGGAAGGTGAGTGGAAGCAATGTGTGTAATTTCTGAGCCAAAGAAATGAAAAAGCTTGTGAATCTTCTCCATTCTTTTTTTTCTCCATCTTCTGGCTGGATGTTGACAAAGAGGCTAATGGTGAAAAGAGACAGAACCTCCTTCAACCTGGGTCTGTGAATGGCCCTGTGGAACAGAGCTTTCTCTCCCCAGCAGCCACATCTACTTGGACTTTACATAAGTGAGAAATAAACTTTCATTATGTTAAGCCTCTGAGATTTCAGGGTTTATCTGTTACATCAGCTAGCATTTGTTAACTCTTATAAATATCTACCATAGAAAAACTCTGGCACAAGGAAACATATAGAAGAAAATCAATTGTATGTAATATTTGTTCACTTTGAGAAAAAAATGGAAAAGAACCACTGTGTTTTATTTATATAATGAAATACTACATAATAGTTAAAAATGAATAAGTTTACATACGTTATCAATATGGAAAAATCTAACAATACTGAGTGGAAAAGGTGGGCTACAAAGAGTGTGCACAGGATGATACCATTTTATGAAATTTTAAAACACACGAAACAATATAATATTGTTTATAGACACATACGTATACAGTGAAATTACCAGAACAGGAATGGGAAGGATACATTCAGGTTAGCAGTTAGCACTAGGGAAGGAAGAAGAAGAAAATAAGAGGTGGGGGGCGGGGTGGAGGGGAGCTTTGGCTATAATTGTAACTT
Source organism: Galeopterus variegatus (assembly GCF_000696425.1). NCBI lineage: Eukaryota > Metazoa > Chordata > Mammalia > Dermoptera > Cynocephalidae > Galeopterus > Galeopterus variegatus. The sequence goes on along the minus strand of NW_007726140.1, from coordinate 64,129 downwards.
TTACTCATTTTTAAAAGGAAGGCTCTGGGCATAGTTTAATTTTAATGTTGGGATTTGAGGAGTCCCTCAAAATGGCACCCCTCTTCCCACCTGACTTCTGGACCAAATAAAAGAAAGAGTCAGACAGATGGACAACAAAATATCTCACTTATTGCTAGTTAAACAGATGATGAAAATGTGGCTCAGATCTGGAATTCCAAATACTGGACCCACAGAAACAGTCAGGAGTGCTCATCCCGCCATCAACAGGGCTGGACCTCCCGGGGCCGGCAGAAAGCCATCGAGAGCACGTGCTCTCTGTGGGCAGGTGCGCTCTCAAGAGGAAGAAGAGAGCAAGGGATGGCTCTAAGCATGAGTAGCTCCTGCTCCCAAACTTGTCAGTGAGGGAAGACCCTCTACCTCTCACGAGCAGGAGTAACTGAGACATCAACAAAAGACCAGGGTAGCACTAACAGTTGAGGTCCCTTCACAGAGAAGGAAATCTTAGGAGTGCACAAAAATGCACCCCACCCCTCTGTCCAACAGTGAGCATCTCCCTGATCTTGCAGGTGGTTATGTAGGCATCTGGTATATTATTTTTCTATAATATTCTGTTCGTTTCAAACATTTCCTAGTCAAAATTTAAATTTGAAGAATCCTTAGTCTCAATGCCTCATAGCTCTGCCCAGAAACCCTCCTCTAATACAGAAAGCATTCTAACTGGCAATGCTTCATTTGCATTAAGATCCATAGTGAAAAACAAAAGCACTAAGACCAAATATCTTTGCTGGGCATTGTCAAAATGGCCCTTCAGATGCCCTGGAGTTTGTCCAATGGATCCAAGCACTTAGCTTTAGGGAAACAGCCAAATGGACCATAACACCTTCCTGATTCAGATTCAGATTTAAACAGCATCAATCAACTGAGAGAGGCCTCAGTGAGGTGGTTGAGTGAGTGGTTATGGACTCTAGAGTCAGACCTAGATTCAAAGCTAGGCTCCTCCACTAACTTATTAGCTGTGTGAACTGTGGGCAAATTACTTAACTCTGAGTTTTCTCACCTGCCTGGTCAGGTTGTTTGCAAAGTTTAAATGAAGTAATGGGAGTAAAACCCTCAGCAATGTCCCTGGCACTGGATAGATACTGAGAAGTCAGAAAATAAGGCCTAGAGTTTTCCTGTGTGTTTGTATTTTCCTTCGGATATCATCTCAGGGCGTGCTCTCTGTGGAGGACAAAACTTGCCATCCTGTGAACACTAATTTTGTAATCCACCAATTATATAAAAGGCTATTTTATTTTATAAACTCCATTTAGAAAATGCATTTTGTTACATGATAGGAACTAATGTCCAATATGTAATTTGCTTCAGTAAAATGTGGGCCCAATCCTCTTTCAGTTCAATAAAAATATAACCCTACTGGAAGACACATTTCTCATCTGCCCCACTTTCAAATTTTCACTCAAATCTGTGTCTATGTGAAATTCTGAATTCTTGCTAGAGTTAATGTTTCCTAGGTCTATCCAGATAGATGCTAAATAATGTAAATGAAGTATACTACAGATTGGTCAAGACTATTACTATTTCAGATATTTTGCTTGACATTTAGAACTTCCAGATTTAAATCTGGAATTAAATTTATTTGCTTACTTCATAATTGTTTGTCTGCCTCCACTAGTGCGTAAGTTCTGTGAGAGCTTGGAATTTCACCTAGTATATAATAGGCACTTAATAAGTCGTCGTTCGATGAATGAATGCATGAGAAGTTTTTACCACACAACTAAAAAAAATAATGTTTGAGCTAGAAAATAAGGTTTGTGTTTGGGCTAAGCTTCTTTCATCTAAAGGTATTGAGTATTGCATGTAATTTTTCTCTAAATTCAATGAATTATTTTAAATCTCCACTCTTTTTTCATTTCTAAAGTTAATCTAGAACTGTTCACATATGAACTGTGTACATTTCACATTATATATAAATATAAATACATTTTGAATTGTAAGACCTATGTCCATTGCCTAATGAACTAGACATGTTTTGTCCTAGCAGAGAATCCTGAAGAACCCGATGTCTATTTTCACAGCAGCCTTAGTTCGCCTGTGTAGGTAGTTTAAGGGGCTATTTAGATCTGTCATTCTGTTGTGGAGTGTTTGTATAATTTTAGTACCAGTACAAAAGAACCTCTGTTTGAGATTTTTCCAAAGGCAAATGAAATCATTTCTTTTTCATGACAAGCCTATTTTACTTTTTTTGAAAATATTGGAGAACTACTCTCAGGTGCAAAGTTATCTTCTTTACCCAGTAAAGTAGGGGTTTATTGTTTGGTTTTCATAATTTTTTTTTTTTGGCAGCTGGCCAGTACTTATTGGGCTTTTTTATGTTAATAACTTTTTGTGTGTTTTTAAAAAGTAGAAATGGAACATAAACAAAAAGCTTAAAGAGTGTTTATAAGAGATTTGTGTTCTCTTCATAAAGAGGGACTTGACCTTTGGACCATGATCCCAGAGACATTGAAGGCACAAACTACCCCCAGCTACTGAGATGAACTCAGCACTCAGGGAATGCCATTTGTCCCTTAAAGGCAGTTTGATGAAGATTAGCAAGGAAGAATGTAATTGCTAGTTAAAATAAACCTCCATAGACTTTCTAGGTGGATTGCCTAGATGGCAGGAGATACAAACCATGTAAGAGAATGCATTTGGAAAGCACGTTCCAAATAGTTCTATTTGACACAGTCATTCTATCACCTTATTGCACTCCAACTACATACTGTTTCATGACCTGATTTTCCAGAAATATTTCTCTTTTTTTAACTCAAATTTTTTTAGTTGTAGGGTAAAAATCTTGCTGGTTCATTCATTCATTCATTCATTCATTCATTCACTGAACGACTATTTATTAACTACCTATTATGTATGAGGGGAAATTCCATGCTCTTGTAGAACTTATGTACTAGTGGAGGGAGACAGACAATTATCAAGTAAGCAAATAAAGAAACAAGATAATTTCAGTTATTGATGAGGGCTATGAATGAAATAAAACAAGAAGATGTGATGGAGAATGTGAATAGGTGAGAGCTGGGAAGTGCCATTTGAGCTGAGACCCAACACATGAGCCGGAACCAGCCCAGTGGAGATGGGGAATGCAGGGTTCCAGACAGAGAGAAAAGGGGAAAGCAGTTGCATATACCCCAAGGCAGGAACATGCTGGTACATGCAAGGAACGAAAGAGGGCTTATAGGGTAGCCCAAGGCAGCAAGTGGAAGAATGGTAGTAAGTTAAGGTAAGAGAAGTAGACAGAGCAGGATCATGGAATTTGGATTTTATGCTAAAATAAGAAGCTGGTGGAAGATTTTAGTCAAGGGAGGGACATGATCTGATTTGTGTTTCAATCTGATTTGTGTTTTCAAAGATCACTCTGCATGCTGTGTGGAGAATGGATGCATTTTAGCCTTGTACCTTTGGCTGACACCAATTAATCCAGTTCTACCTGGGTCACTGAAAGGATTATTATTTTTATTTTATTATATTTTTGCAAATCCAGATTAGTTTATGATCTCTCCTGATATTTTTTCTCATCATTCGACTTGACCTCCTGAAATAGCAAGGCCTTTTTAGGTTACAACCTTGCCTATCCCCAGATAACATGCCCATAATGACCCAGGATAGGGGGAAAATCAGTCCACTGCCTCATGCTGTCCTAGCAAACACATTTATTTGTCTGACCTGGAAAAGCCATGCTGCAACTATGCCAAAAACCAACACTTTTTGATAAGTCAGCCACATGTGATTAATTAAAGTGACTCTGTAGTTTTCTCTAAAAGTAGAAATCTTATTCTACCAGGCTACTGCCCTCATGCCACTGCCCTAAAACATGGTCAATTGTCTGGATGTTCTAAGCTACAAGCTTCAGAATTATGATGGAAGGATAAACTAACTATCTGAAGCATGAACTGTACCAGGCCCTTACTGGATGGGACAGATCTGTTCTCCAAAGACATCGGGGTAAACTTTGACAATAACAACAATAGTTAACATTTACTGAGCATTTAGGTTTTGCTAAACACTGAACTCAAATTAGGTGTCGGCAAACTTTTTCTGCAAAGAACCAGATGGTAAATATTTTTGGCATCGTGGGCCACATAGTCTCTGTCACAAGTATTCAACTTTGCTGTTGTAGTGAGAAAGCAGCAACATCATATGTAAGGAATGAGTGTGGCTGTGTTCCAATAAAACTTTATTTCCCAAAATAGACAGTGGGCCAGATTTGGCCCACAGAATGTAGTTTGATGACCCCTGATCTACATGACTGATGTATATTAACTTATTTGATTCTAAAAGTACTCTTATTATTATTATTACCCTTACTTTATAGGTGAGGAGCCTGTGACAGAGAGAGGTCATGTAACTGGCCCTGGACAGAATAGCTCAGACATTGTAGCACTGAGGTTCATACCCACGTAGCATGGCTCCTGAAGCTGGGCACTGACTCACTGTGAGTTTGACTGGGCCAGGGCTAGCCCTATGCTTAGTCATCTATAGACTGCACTGACAAATGTGTAAGTTATCTGGTTTCTTTATCTAAAAAAAGTCTATATCATAGGGTTGTTGGGAAACAAAATGTCGGGGAATGAAATGAAACAACAGTACAATGCTTATATCAGCATGGTGCTTTGGAGGAGTTGTCAGGTCACTCTGCATTTTTGCTTTTTGGGGGAGTAATATTTGAAGAATACCTGGGGTGTCTGGGCTACTGGAGACACCTGTGACTAGGGATGTCTGATGGCCTTGGCAGTTCATAGAAGAATGGTAGCCTAAGAAGAATCAGCCTAAGATTTTACTGCTTCTGGTTATTCCTCTACACACTTCATGCGATTATAGTGAAGATCAAATGGAAGGAAAAGAAATACAGAGGATTGTGGAAAATTAAGAATTTGTAGCATATAGTAGACATATAGTGAGAAACTTTATGCTTTGTTTTCTTTTTCTAAAAATGTGCATTAGTATATATATGTGTTCTTCAACTACTGTGCTGGGGAACTTTCTTAGATTTTTAAGAGAGTAATAAAAATATTTGGAGTTAAAGTTTAATTATTATTTGGGGGAGCATAGTTTTTATGATAAAATCCACTTCATCTGTGTTAACAAACTAAGTCAAGAAGATAGTCTTGGGTTACTTTTTTAAACCTCAGAGCTCACTCAAAGCTCACTCTCTGTACATCATGTGTAATGCCATAGAGTTTTTTTTTTATATATGTCTATTGAAAAAGCTAATGTATGCAATGGAAATGTATTTTGTGCAGAACTTCTATTTACTCATTTATTTATTATTTTTTTATGTTTTATTTTTAAATTTTTATTTTGAAAAAATTATAATTACTATAATTATTGTGAATAATTATAGATTCACAAGAAGCTGCAAAAAAAATGCATATGCAGGGAAATCCTATGTGCCTTTCACCCAGTTTCCTTTATTCGCATCATCTTGTATAACTATTGCTCAATATCAAAACCAGGAAAGTGACACTGGTTAAAATATACAGAGCTTATTCAGATTTCAACAATTTTACATGACCTTAATTGTGTGTGTGTGTTTGTATATAGTTCAACACAATTTTATCACATGTGTAGATTAGTATAACTATGACCATAATCATGATACAGAACTGTCTCATCCTGTGAACCCTAAAAGAGCCAGTCCATTAAGATGGATCATGAATAGCAAACTGGGTCTTAACTTCTGAATGGAACTGAGTAGCCATTTGCTAACTAGAGGTTACACACTTATCCTGTTTGGGACATCTGTTTTGTCACCTGAACTTAATCAATGGACTGTAGCATGTCAAATGTTAACTGGCCAGAACTCAGCAAGCCAGAATCCCTCTTTTGCCTAACAAGCCAAACCAATCAGGACTGAACAAGATCGAACTCCTCATTTGCACAGAGGACCTGAGTGGGAAGCTGGGTGGGAACTTTTGGTAGATAAGACAGTCTCTCCCTTTGTCCAGAGAGAGCACACTTCCATTTTGTATAGAAGGCTGCACTCCCTGGTTTGCAAACTGTTTGCCAAATTGAGGCTCCCTTTATCTCCAAATTCTTTTCCAGTGAATTTAGTTAACAATCCACACAAGGCTCCCTTGTGCTACCCTTTTATAGCTATGTCCTCTCTCCCTAATCCCTGGAAACCCCTTATCTGTCTTCCATTTCTATAATTTTGTTGTTTCACAAGTGTTACATAAATAGAGTCATACAGTAGGTAACCTTTTGAGATTGGCTTTTTTCACTCAGCATAATTCCTATGAGGTCTATCCAGATTGTTGTGTATATCAATAGTTTTTCTTTTTTATTGCTGAGTAGTATTCCATGGTATGGATGTACCACAGCTTGTTTAACCATTCACCTACTGAAGGACATTTCAGTTGTTTCCAGTTTTTTGGTATTGTGAATAAAACTGCTATGAATATTCATGTATAGGTTTTCGTAGGAACATAAATTTTCATCTTTCTGGGATAAATGCACAAAAGTACAATTGCTGGGTAGTATAGTAAGTGCATATTTAGTTTTAAAGAAACTACCACGGGCTGGCCCGGTGGCGCACTGCTACAGTGCGCTGCTTGGGAGTGCGGCGGTGCTCCTGCCGAGGGTTCGGATCCCACATACAGGCCGGCCGCTCACTGGCTGAGCGAGGTTGCGGGTGCAACACTGAGGGTTGCGATCCGTTGCCGGTCATGAAAAAAGACAAAAAGGAAACTACCAAACTGTACTCCAGAGTGACTGCACCATTTTATTTCTATTTATTTTTAAAGCATATGTTAAATAAGAAAACTCCTTTGTTACTCAATATTAACCACAATATTTATTATGTATATTTTAAACAT
>NW_007726140.1:32863-56735 GCF_000696425.1 Galeopterus variegatus | reverse complement strand
TACGGGCGCAACACTGAGGGTTGCGATCCGTTGCCGGTCATGAAAAAAGACAAAAAGGAAACTACCAAACTGTACTCCAGAGTGACTGCACCATTTTATTTCTATTTATTTTTAAAGCATATGTTAAATAAGAAAACTCCTTTGTTACTCAATATTAACCACAATATTTATTATGTATATTTTAAACATGAACTAAATTGTTTATTTTACAAGCCAGTAAATACAAAATCAGTATTGTATCAGATCTATTTTTAACTTAAAATCAACCTAATGGTGGAAGAGAATGTAATTGTTTTCACGTCCCTCCACTATTGAATACACTTTATATGGTTGATCTTTACTGATGTTTACCTCTTTAATCTTATAAAAACAAGACAGTCTCCATAGCACTCTAGCAGTGTACAGAACGTGTTTTTCTCCTCTTTTCATAAATGGAAAATATAAACCAAGGTGAAACCAAAAGATCTTTCCAATATCCTATAGTTTAAAAGCAGAAAATATAAGCTTTTATTGGGTTGGCTCAAAAGTAAATTTTTAAAAACTACAAAAGAACTTGATTTTTTTTTCCCCCCTTTTTGTCTTTTTTAGTGACTGGTAACGGGATCGCAACCCTCGGTGTCGTGCCCATACCGCGACCAGCAACGGGATCGCAACCCTCAGTATTGCTCCCGGACGGCTCTCAACTAGTGAGCAGACCGGTCTCTATATGGGATCCGAACCCTCGGTGGGAGTGCCGCCACGCTCCCAAGCACCACACTCTACCGGGTGCGCCACCGGGCCGGCCCAAAAGGACTTGATTTTTGTTTCTTCTTTTTCTTTACACTTTTATGTAGGGAGATCAGAAGATCAAATCATAGAAACAGCTTTTTTAAAAAAAATTGAAAAGTGCTTAGAAGTAAAGGTAGCATTTTATATATAAAGAGCAAACAAAAATGAGGATAATGGGCTGACGCAACTTCATGGGCTGCGCAAGAAAAGAGTCCATGATCAGTTGCAATATTTAAGGCTCAATTGACACGTCTTTGTTGAGAGCCACCTATATGCCAGACACTGTAGTTGGTGTGGGGAGAGATGGAAGTTTAATGATTTAGGATTAGAAGCACAGTGCTATCCAAACACTTCCTGTCCAGCTGGGAGACAAGTGGATCAAGCATGGAGAGACTGGAGAGTGATACAGTCCAGCATATACTCAGTGATAATGGCCAGCACTTTCATTGATTGTGGGCCAAATACCAGGCAAAGGGCTTGGCCTACATTACTTACTTGACCCTCATAACAACCCCATGAGGTCACTGTCAGCATTCCCATTTTACGGATGAGGAAACCGAGGCTTGGAGAGTTAGTTAAAATATGAGTATAACTAAAATGTCATTTGCAACAGTCTGATATTCCATCTCACTGAAGAAATCTCTCTTATCTACATTGTTTTTCCTGCCCTGAGGATAACATGAGCATGTCCCGTCTCCTATAAATGTGCAGCCGGGCTGTAAGGCAGCTGTAGGATACAATCTTCTCTGACCAGGTGTGGCACTGAGACCTGTACTAGCCACTGCATCTTGAATTTACCTGAGCTTCAGGAAGAAGGAATTAGAATACAGATCTTTTCAAATTCAGAGAACTTTGTCTCCTTCACCATTGTTTTCCATCTTCATTTTGGCTGTGAAACCCCCTTTTCAAACATTTTACAGTGAATAAAAAAGAATAACAAGGAATTGTTTTTTTTTTTGTCTTTTTCCAGGACCGGCAACGGGATCGCAACCCTCGGCATTGCCCCCGCACCTCGCTCAGCCAGTGAGCGGGAACCGGTCTGCATGTGGGATCCGAACCCTCGGCAGGAGTGCCGCCGCGCCTCCCAAGCAGCGCACTATAGCAGTGCGCCACCGGGCCGGCCCAGGAATTGCTTTAATTGAAGAAGAGAGTGGGGGAGGGGTCAGCCCAACCTACTCTCACCAATTCCCTTCCATGGAGGCCCCTGACGAGCTCATATTTGAGAAGTTCCTGCACAAAGCCCTGATAACTCTTGTCTCTTCTCTGAACCTAAGAGGCACAAAACTATTTTCCTTTGTTTGCAATGGAATGAAAGTTCTGTTGAGAAGATGGAAATGGTGTCCAGGTGAGCAGATAAAGGAGGCTACGCTTAGGTACTTGGAAGGCTCAGGTGCCCAAAGAGTCTCACCTCACCTGCTCCCCACCAGGATCCTGAAGTTAAAGCATCCATGTTAAAATGAAGGTATTTATAAAGAAGTAAAAGGTAAAGCTATTGTCAGTCATTTGCATCTAAATCTAAATAAAGAATCTGAAAATTTCTACCAGCTGAGAGAAGGTAGAAACCATAAAGAAAGAAGAAAAAGATTGCCCAAACTGAGAAACAGGGAGACTAAGAAAAATCCCCCTGCTTCACAACGTTTCTGAGATCCAGCCTTAAATGTGGAGTTTTTGGCCAGAAACTTTCCTGCCTGATTCCAGCAGGTGAAACCATGTCAGAGCAGAAGCAGCTCAAGGCACAACCCAGCTGGACAAAGTACTTGTTTGGACTCTCGTACAGGGCTTTAAATAGAAAACACGAAGGGTATGTCCAGATTTGAGAATTTAATATGGAACATGAGGTCATCTAGCCGCTTTCAATAACAGGCAAATATTTTAAAGTGGATTTTGTTGCTTCTAAAAATCATTCTGCATTCTTTGGAGGCTTTCCTTTTTACTTTGGCACCATGTGGTTTTCTTTTGGTTTCTCATATTAAAAGAATATAATAAATATATTCGGCATTAAAAGAAAGAAATCTCAAGTTATACATTTCAAGAGAGGGAACTTTCACCCTTGCCTTTCTGATGTGAGTCTGTGATACTCTGCCAGGATTTGATTTTGAGCTATTAATCCATCGGGATGATATAAAAATCTATGTCCTCTGCCCCATGACCCACAGCAGGAGGTGTTCAACAGAAAAACTAACATTATGGATGATATTTCAAAGAGCCCATGGTAGATTTCAGCATCAGAAATTTCCAAAAGAGGAAAATTTCCTAGAGAGTTTCTATATAACGATTCTTAGCAATGCTCTTTTTGGACTCTTCTGAACCACTCATCTTCCCTTTTTTTGTAGCACTAAAAGAACTTAGAAAAAGATGTCAGACTGCATGCATATGTCTACCTCTCCAAATCCTTTCAATTAACAGGATATGTATATTTAAAATAAATAAATACACAGTAATGCTGAAAAACAAGAATGACTGCCATTAATGGACTAGAAATTTTGAAAATTCACTGGAAGACTGAAAGAGGGCGGGATTGGGTGACGATAGGAAACCACAGCCCATGACACTGTTGGAGAGGACTGCTGCAGAGGGGGAATTGTTTGGAAAGTGTCCACACTCAGGGATGTTAGATTCCGGATGTGGGGAAATGAGACTCACGCATTATTAGAATTTGTGATTTACTGAAGACAATGCATCAAAAGCTAAAATACGCATGGTCTGCAATCAAGAAATTCCATTTCTATATATTTTCTCTAGAAAAATACATGCACAAAGAGTATAAAGCAGATATTCATTTTGGGCGTGGTTGAATTATGACATAATCATGTGATATATTTACAACAGTGAAAAAAAACTGTACTGACATGTAAATAACCCGAACTAGTACGTAAAGCTCTCCATCATTTTGTGTTAGGTTTTTAAAAAGTGGTAGAACAACCCAAATAAACTTGATTACATTTAGTTTAAAAAAAATTCCAATGGCTATTTTTCTATCTGTAGATCTGTAATTAAATATGTGTGTATTTATGTAAATAGATATAAAATTGTCTGGAAGAACATATATCAAGTTGCGAGACAAGATTACTTTCTTCTTCTACATCTGGATATGAACTTTAAAAAATTAGAATATAGGGCCGGCCCGGTGGCGCACTGTGCTAGTGCGCCACTTGGGAAGCGCGGAGGCGCTCCCGCCGAGGGTTCGGATCCCACATACAGACCGGTTCCCGCTCACTGGCTGAGCGAGGCATGGGGGCAACACTGAGGGTTGCGATCCCGTTGCCGGTCCCGGTCCGGTACGGGGGTGACACTGAGGGTTGCGATCCGTTGCCGGACACGGAAAAAGACAAAAAAAAAAAAAAAATTAGAATATAATCATGTATTATGAAATTTTTTTAATAATTAAAGTTTTTAGGACATAGAGGAAAGCAGATACTTCAGACATTCAAGATACCAGATTTAATAAACTTCTAATTAATAGAGTTCAGGTAAACGTATTACTTCTTTATTCTGAGTCTCATTACATATCATAGTTTTAAAAAATTTGTGTGATAGAAGTTACTTTGACGTACATATCATTCGGAACAGATTAGTCTAGAATTGAGGAGGTATTATTTCAATAGGGTCATAGTAAGGTAAAGTAACCATATGAGGAACCTCACAGATAAGAGTGAAAAAAAGGACAATGCTTAGTTTTTTTCCTGGCACTTGCTGGTTTCCTTGATCAATATGGTTCTATGTTGGACCTTTTATGCAGATTGGAACTGTATTAGAAATGTATATGTAAATTTAGAAGCCAGGCCTAAATCCTCAAATTTGGTTAAGTTCATCCCAATATTTTAGTGTTACAGTTTAAACATTTTTCAAAAATAGTGTTTTTTCTCCGTACCTAAAAACTAATCAAATTTTTGCTAGATTAGTCATTATATATATTCATTATGTTCTTTCTTCTGCTTGATTTGGGTTTGTTTACCCTTCTTTTTCTAGGTTCTTGAAGTGGGAACTTAAATTATTGATTTAAGATCTTTCTTCTTTTCTTTTCTTTTTTTTTAAAGATGACCGGTAAGGGGATCTTAACCCTTGACTTGGTGTTGTCAGCACCACACTCACCTAGTGAGCTAACTGCCATCCCTATACAGGATCCGAAGCCGGGGGCTTGGTATTATCAGGACCACACTCTCCCGGGTGAGTCACAGGCCGGCCCATTCTTTTCTAAGTTATGCTTTTAGTACCACTGCAAATTTCCCTTAGCACTGCTTCGGCTGTGTCCTACAAATTTTTGTAGGTTGTATTTTCGCTTTCATTCACTTTTCATTACCTTTGAGAATTCCTCTTCAACCCATGAATTATCTAGAAGTATGTTGCTTAGTTTCCAAGTGTTTAGAGATTTTCCTGTTATCTTCCTGTGTTGATTTCCAGTTTGATACCGTTGTAGACAGAGAATACACTCTGTATTATTTTAATCCTCTTATATTTGTTGTAAGACTCAGGGATATGCTCTAGCTAGCATATGTTCTGTGGACACTTTAAAAGAATGTGTATTCTGCTGCTGTTAGATGGAGTGTTCTATAAATGTTGATTAGATCCTGTTGGTTGAAGTGTTGTTGAGGTTTTCTCTATCCTTGTTGATTTTCTATCTAGCTGTTCTATCAATTGTTGAGAGAGGGGAGTTGGTCTTTAACTATAATTGTGAATTTATCTATTTCTCTTTTCAGTTCTATCAATTTTGCTGCACATATTTTGCAGCTCTGTTTTTTGGTGCATATGCATTTAGGATTGATATGTCTTCTTGGTGGATTTACCCTTTTATCATTATCAGTTGTCCCTTTCTGTCTCTGATAATTTTCTTTGCTCTGTGGTCTACTTTATATGACATTAATACATCTCTTCTACTTTCTTTTGACTAATGTTTAAATGATATGTCTTTTTCAATGGTATATCCTTTTATTTTCAACCTATCTGTGTTGTCATATTTGAAATAAGCTTCTCATTGACAGCACATAGTTGGGTCATATTTTAAAATTAATTTTCTTTAATTGATGTATCTATACCATTTATATTTAATGTAATTATTAATATGTTAAGGCTTAAGTCTGCCATTTTATATTTTGTTTTCTCTTTATTCTCTTTTATTTGTTTTGGCTTGTTTCTGTCTTTTTCCTATTTTCCCATGAATTACTTGAATATTTTTTAGAATTTATTTTGATATATGTATAATGTTTTTGAGTGTTCCTCTTTGTGTAGCTTTTTTAGTACTTGTTCTAAGTATTAACATTACATATATACATATATCTTATCAGGCTATGGGTGCTGTCATTTTACCAGATTAAGTGAAGTGCAGAAACCTTATATTACCTTATCCTCCCTCATTTATAATTATTTTAAGTATTTCATCGCTATGTATTTAGAATCATACCAGACTATGATAATTATAGCTTCAACTCAAATATAATTTAGAAAACTCAAGGGGAAAAGGCTCTGTTCATTTTTTTAAGTCTATTTTCTTTCTTTTGCTCAAATTGGCCAATTTCTATTGTTCTATTTTCCAATCCACTGATTTCTTCTTCTTTTCCCTTCATTCTGCTATTGAACCCATTTATTGATTTTTTAAATTAAGTTGTAGGACTTTTCAATTCTATAATTTCCATTTTGTTTTACTTTATACCATCTATTTCATCGCTGAGACATCCTAAGTTTTTATTTGTTTCAAGCACCTTTGTAATTACTTCCTGAAACATTTTTATGGTAGCTACTTTAAAATGTTACCGGCTAATTCTAACATCTCTGTTATCTCAGTGTTGGCCCTTTTATAATTCAGTTTGAAAACTTCCTGGATCTATTGAGACCTGGACATCTGGTGTACTTTGTTATGAGGCTTTGGATCTTTTTTAAGCCTTCTGTTTTATCTGGCTTTCTCTGACACTGCTCCAGAAGTGGAAGTGGGGTCACCACCTTGTTACTGCCAGGTGGGGTTAGAAATTCAGTTTCTCCTCTTGAACTTTTTTTGATATCTTAGGGGTGCTCCTCATTACTGCTAGGTAGGAATGAAAGTTCTGGTTCTCCTCTAAGCCTCTCTAGCTGGGAAGGGTTGGAAGTCTACTGGTTATAGCTCCACTGACACTGGTGAAGGGGGTTAGCTTCATTACCACTGGGTGGTGTTGAAAGTGCTGATTCTCCACGAGACCTTCTCTTACACTACCCCAGTAAGAAGGTAGAATTCTAGGCTCCCCCATATGGTCTCAACTGACACCATGGAGAGAGAGAGGGGCTTGTTACCACTGGGGATGGATGAAAGTCCCATCTTAATACTTGGACTTTTTTGACACCACCTCATTACAACTTGGTGAGGGTAGAAGTCTAGGCTCCCCACTCAACCTTTGCTAGTGTGGCTGGGGGATGGAGTCACAGTTTCAGTGTTTGGCTGGAGTAGAGCAGTTATCGATACATTTTCTGTCTTGCTATGCTGTCCTTTTCCTAGTCCTTTGGCTAGAGAGAGAGGCTTTTGTTTGGGCCTTTTTGTGTCTGCACCCATTGACTTTTCTGGGAGGCTGGCTTCTTCAGCTTCAGGTCTGAGATACATGAGGCAAAAAGAAAACTCAGGGAATTGAAAACTGAGTTGTTCCTTGGGTTCCTGCTGTCCCTAGACAGTCTGCCTTCTCTTTCTACCTTTCAGGGTCTTCTTATTTTTGTTTTATATGTAACATCCATGGTTTTTAGTTGTACTTAGTGGGAGGAATAGGGAAAAGTGTATCTACTCCATCTTCCTGGAAATGGATGTCTACTTTTCCTTTTAAAATTCCCTGTATTTTGGCTTAATTTACAAAATAATCTATATTTACTCTAGTAAGCAAAACAATAAATAGAGGTATAAATAAAACCAAAATGATATAAGCTGCACCTCCACTACCCCCTGCTATCATCTTCCTTCTGAGATAACCAATGTTCGTGGCCTGGGGTGTACTGTTGTCATCTTTCTTTGCTGTGTTAATACAAACATACATAAATATAAATATGCATTTTCTTGTTTGGTTCTGGTTTTGCAAAAATGGTTTTCTACTTGTTAAAGATAAGCAAACTTTGCATTGTGTTTAAGTTTAGAAATTATCAGAAGAACTACTATTAAAACACTGTGGAGTGGAGACAAGCAAAGCAAGTTGCTGACTCAGATAGCGAAAGTTACCCTGAGCATCCATGGAGTGGGGGAAAAAAAGACAGAGAAAGGTAAGGAAAAGGAGAAAGGAAAGCAACACAATTAATGATTTTTCACACACACCACACACACACACACACACACACACACATATATATATGTATATAGTGATGAAAACAGTTATAACTTTTAGCCTATCACACTTTTCTACATTTGGAATCTGATCCTGGGACATGTTAGAAAAGGAGAAGGAGAATCGGAGGTGCCCAGTGAATGGACCGCAGAAAAGATGATTGTGAGTGTCACAAGGTGAGTGTCCAAGAGCCATCTGGACCAGGTCCTAACAGAAGTGTGACCTCCTTTCCTCTGGAGAGCACCTCTCGTTACCACACCCTAAGCAGAGGATCCTGTTGGCTCACAGGAGAACAATCCCTCCATCTACGCCAACTCCTCACAGTTCAGAAGGACCACTGCCTGACCAGAGTGGGTGGTAGAGGTGGAGCTCTGGCACTTCTGCTTTGGGGACTCAAGCTGAGCAGGCTGAAGTGAAGACCCTATAGCCAGGACAAAAGACAGTGACCCCTCCTCCTCACTAATACATGTGATGGGGTCTTGATACTGAAAAGGGAACTGAAGCTTTTCTCTTCTCTTAGAGACAGGTCTGCTCAGCACAATGACAATTGCTCTTTTGGAGCCCTGTGGTTTCAGGAAAGAATGAGGCCTATTTTCCAGAGCCCAGGTTTGAGGGGACTCACATAATGCTATTGTCAACTTCTCAGGTGGAGGCAAGGCTGGTCCTCTTGACTGACTAATGTGGAAGTGCTCTATTCTTCCTCACTTTTATTCAAGTCAAGTGTTCCACTCAGGGTCTGGCCAGGAGAATGGGAGCCAAGTGTATGCTGTTGGTTAATCTTCTTGTTTAGATGGTAGCTAGAAGCATAGATTCTAAAACCATACTGCCTGGATTGCAGTCTTGGCTCCAAACCTTGCAACTGTGATATTGGGCAAGTTACTTACCTTTTCTCCTCTTTGGTTTACTTCTCTACAAAATGGGTATAATAAACATTGGCCTGATGTGAAGATTAAATAAGCTAGAACAAGGTCAGGCATGTGATAAGCACTCCTAACGTATCAGATGGTGATTACTGTCTAGTTTTCTCAAATCCAATGCTTGTCATGAGTGCACAGAGTAATTGTGGTGTATCTGAAAGATGCAGTTATAGCTTTGTGAGTTTCATCACTCTCCTTTGACAATTTCTGGACAGAGGGAATAGGAAGTTAGATGTGTAAGTGATCATGGTGAAAAGGGTTGGGAGAGTGATCTCTTATCTGAAGAAGTCTGAAAGTGGGAGGGAGGAGATGGACAGATGGCTGGACAGCTATAGTTAAGTGAGGGCGAAGGACAAGAGGTATGCATGAAATTCAGTTGTTTTATAGATTGAAAATGATTGGTAAATGGTATTCTGCTTTATTTAGAAATATTGTTGGAAATTTTTGAATTGTATTTTGCACAAACTGTCTTCTGATGGGATTTGGGAAGGTTATGGAGGAATGCTTTTCTCCTCCGGGAAGGCATGGGGGTGTGATATTGTCTACTCCAGAGACATAGTAGAAAGGCTCTTCTTCCCTCTCTCTGGGCTGTAGATCAGCTTCCCTCCTCTCGGTTCAGGAAGCTGTTCATTCCATATCACTCTTTCCATGCTCATCCCAAAATTTGGAATGACCTGAAGACTTCAGAACTCTAGGTCACTTCCTTCAAAATCTGACTCCAGAACGAATAACACTGTTTTCAGTTTTGTGCTTGAGTGTTGCCTTCTTATTTGATTTGATGATTTCCCCCCTCCTTTAAATATAGCCAGGTTAATTGGGTGTGCTGTTTGAAGCCAGGCTCTAAATAGGAGCAATTAAATTCATTAGACCTTTGAGGGATGAATTAGTTAAAGAAGTATACTGTTTTATTTTTTCCCAGTAAATGGTATACTAGCTTGAAACCTGATTTACAGCTACGTTCTAATGTTCTCAATATTATGAGATGATCTGGGCATTCAACCTTACAAAACTATTTATACCTCATCATCTTAAAACATGGGAAGTTCTGTTGCTGAACCTGTTCCAGGGATGTGCATGGATCTGAATAATAAAAAGGAAGCTTCCTTTAAGAGCACTGAGTCCCTGTCATAAAAATACTTCATTTCTTAGAAATAGCCAACTAGGAATAGACCACAGTCTCCCATTTGTTCCAAGGCCTGCATTGTAGAGGAGAGCTAACAGCCCTGTGTGATGTGATACCATGGAAGAGGGTGGGGCATTATCAATTTCATCCACATATGATTTTTCTCTTCCCAAGTTCAGGAGGTATTGATGTTGTTGTTCAACATAATTAGAACCTGAGGGTCAGTTTTCATTCCTGAAATCCACTTCTGAATTTATCTGTATAATTACCTGAATCCTCACTGACCACATTAATGGATTGCGTACTTTTTATTAGATAAAAATCATTTTATTTATTCTTTGACAAACTTTTTCTTTCATGTGTTTCTTTTAAAAAAAAAAAAAAAAAAAAGATGACCAGTAAGGGAATCTCAACCCTTGACTTGGTGTTGTCAGCACCAGGCTCTCTGAAGTGAGCTAACCGGCCATCCCTATATAGGGATCCGAACCCATGGCCTTGATGTTATCAGCACCACATTCTCCCAAGTGAGCCACAGGCCAGCCCTACCTTCATGTGTTTCTGTGCCCTTAGAGTCAGAAAATTCCCCCATTTCTCTCTTATCAAACCAAGAGAGAATCTCCTAATCACTGAAAAATGCATTTTTTATTTGCAGTGTCAGCTCTAGGCCCTGATAACTAAGTACGGATTCTGAAGTGGAAATAGAAGGGTTGCCCTCCCCTCCCCTGCCCATGATCTTCTCTGCCATTGTGTTCTACATCTCATTTTGTGTAAAATTGTAAAAAGGAAACAGAAATCAGTAATATTAGATAGTTGAGCTCGAAACAGTTTAGTACATTTAAGACAGCATTTTTCAAAGTGTGGTCACCGCATTACCTACATCAGAGGACTCCCCTGGAAAACTTGTTAAAAATATAGATTACTGAGCACCACTCAAGATTTATTTATTCAAAATTTTTGTGGGTGGGGTCGGAGAATCTTGCATTTTTAACAACCATCCTGAGTGATTCTTAAGTTCACTAAAGTTTAAGGAGTTTAAACTTTGCTGACATAGCTGCTCCTCTCTAGCCCCACAAAAGTGACAGCTTGACAATAACTTGGAGAGAACATCTGTTCTTCCTTAATACAATAGGGCTGGAAAGAAAGAAAGAATGATTGAATGTGTAACATGTTCCAGAAACTGTGCTAGTTAGAAAATTTACAGATGTGCTTTATTTAAATATTACAACAACTCTCTGTTGAGATGTTGATGGGATGTAGTGTCAGCCTTGTAAGAGGTGAAACCAGGGTGATATCCAACTTTCTATAATTTGATTACTGTATCCTATGCCCACCTCCTAGAGATGGGAACTGGCTCCACAGCTGTGCCAGTCCAGGAAATGGACAGATATATTGCCCAGAGAGATCATATGGTGGCACAGAGGTGGCAGTCTTTGAGATGCCTCATCATTTTGATGACCAGTGTAACCTTGCCATTTGTAGATGGTTTATGGAGTGGCCACATGTGTCTGGTGAGAAATAAGGATGGAGGACATGTCTAGAGATGCCTCATCATTTTGATGACCAGTGTAACCTTGCCATTTGTAGATGGTTTATGGAGTGCCCACATGTGTCTGGTGAGAAATAAGGATGGAGGACATGTCTACCCCCCAGCCCCCATGCATCATTAAGACTATGATTACCAAAGCTTTTTTAACAAGTATGTAAACTACCATTTACTGACAATATGTATTAGACTCTATGCTAAGCCCTTTTCAGAATATACTCTCCATAATGACCCTATAAGGTAGGTACTATTATCTCTATTTTCTCAGTTAAGGAACAAAAATGATGTGAAACTTGCTCACGCTCACACAGCTAGAAAGAGGCAGAAGCTGGAATGTCTGTTTGACTATCAGGTTCACTGGAGTCCTACACACTGGAATTGATGAAGCAAAGTCAGCTCAAGCTGTGATACTTGAGTAGAGACCCAGAGCTCTTGCACATTTAGAGAAAACGTTACATCTCCTTATTTTTTGTCAAATAAAGAGGATTTAGTAGCTGTGGCTCTCTTCCTGTTTTATATTCTCATCCTCTGTCTTCCTGGTCATCCCTAATCCTTTCTCCATATTTTTTCAAGACCTTGAACATCTATTTAATTTAAGGTTAGGAGACATTACCTTGTGGCAGTTGAGAGTTGTGCTGGGTTTTACGTGTATATGATAGAATCTATACCAACTGTGTCATTCCTAAGACATTCCAGTTAGAGCTGCCCCAGTAATCAGTGAGCACTTAACTGTGAGTGGGACATGGACAATGATTATACATAATAAATTTTATGTCATCTATTAAGACTTCACATATGTGGGTCCAGGAATATTTGGTCCCCCACTGACATATACACACTGTAAGGCCTATGCTAACAGAGGATTAGTCAAATTCTTCAAGAAAGAAAAATTAAACTAGCCTACTGTCTTACACTGTTTGGCTGCTATAACAAAAGGGAGTAGCTTATAAACAACAGAAATTTATTTCTCATAGTTCTGGAAGCTGGAAAGTCTAAGATCAAGGCACCGGCATTTTTGATATCAGGAGGGACTGCTTTCTCATAGATGGCTGTCTTCTTGCTGAAACTTCACATGGCAAAAGGGGCAAGGGACCTCTCTGGGGTCTCTTTTATAAGGGCACCAATCTCATTCATGTGGGTTCCGCCCTCATGACCTAATCAACTCCCAAAGAATCACCTCTCAAAGGCCCTATGTCCTAATACTATCACTTTATGGTTTGGGATTTCAACATATGACTTTTGAGGGGGCATGAATTCAGTCCCTTGCAGGTTTCCTCTCTTGTAATGCATATGCAGGTGTCACATGGTTCCTGTGGAATTAGGGCTCAAGGAATTGGTGAGATTGCTATTGCTCTGGCTATTGCTAGTGATATGCGTAATGAAGTTCATTATCTATGACCCAGCAGTGTTCTGTCTTTTGCCAGAATCCAGGCCAACTTGTTAAGGCTGTAAATGGTGTAACATCTCAGACACTTCCTTCACAGTTCTTGACAACACTAATAGTACTATTACTGTTCTTGTTGTTAACCACTATTTATCAAGCACTTAATATGAATCAATCAACTAAACTCCGTTCTAAATAATGTAGTATGTGATCTTATTTAATCCTCACTGCATTGTTGTGAATTAGAGAACATTATCACCATTTTATAGATGATGATACTGACATTCAAAAAATGGGCATTGTTGGTTGCCATCCTAGTATCCATTTCCCCTTTCCCAATTGTATTCTGACTTTAGCTCTGGTACCACCCCACTATCGCCCAGCAAGGAAGTCATCTGTTCCTCTAGCTTTAGGAGTGAGCCTGTCACCTTTGCAGATGATCAGTTTTAGAAATTTATTTAAGCTAATAAGAGTATGACATTCCCCTAGCCATAGGAACAGGTCAGGAAATGAAACATTATCCAGTTTGGGCAAAGGGAATTGAGAGACAGTGTACTAGGGACTTTTGGGAAAGAAGTTTTCTTGCTCTGTTATAAAGACATAGAGAAAGGTCGGCTCTCTTCCTCTAAATGCTGGTGTCAGCAGGGTGGTAGTGATAATATTTAATTGATACATACTCACCAGAATGAATGCTGGATATAATACTGATGCAGGGTCTGAAATTCCCTGTTGTGCTGTATATCACTTCTTTAGGTGTCCTGGGGGGAAGGGTGCCACAGCAGCTGGATATTGGGGGTACTCTGCAGGTTCAGAGCAATGGCTACTTATTAACTGGTACCAAAGTATTTTAATACATTGATAACTGGTGCAGCTCTACTAGGGTGTGCAGGTGTAATGCCTGGAACTGCTACCCCATCCCACCACCAGTCTGAAGAAGAAGCTCACTCACACAGGAGGGCAGAGCCCAGACAATCACAGAGAGATGGAGAGAGAGCCGCTGGATTGAGATGACCTGACAGCTGCCCTTTTGCTGCGCCTTTTTCAATTAATAGACTACCAATTGCCTTTTCATTTAAGCTAGTTTGGGTCTGGATTTCAGTTACGTATAATCAAAAGCATCCACTGAAGCATTAAGTGACTAGTCCAAGGACTCAGAGAAAGTAATTAGCCATAGCAGAGTTGAAAGGCAAACTGTAAAAGGCTGTATTTAGATTTGGGTTATTGTTTATTAGAAATAATAAATAAGGAGACTAAGAATGCCACAAAAAAATGCAGAGGACAATGTTACTTTTTTGTATGTGCATTGTGAGTTCTCCTCACTACTACTAAAAACATATCCACCCAGCTTAAGAATAGTTAGATTAATACAGAGAAATAAAAATATGATAGAATATATGATGTTCAAATTACTTACTGAGATGACTGGTGGTAGACCTGACAGCTGAAGTCAGACTAGATGAGCAGAAATCTGTTCCAGGAGAGGCCTCTCACATTTACACCATCTTCAGAGCACACGTGACCAAGTTTTGGACACATCCCAGGAATACTTTGAAGATAGTTACCAGCATTTTCACATTATCAGAGTACCTTCTAAATGCCTGTACAGGGAGTATTTACTTCCTTTTCATCTGTGTTCATTATAAAGAGGAGATGCTTAAAGGAATTCTGTCCATTATGGCAAAACATATGCACTGTGTAAGAGTGGATTTGGAGCTGAGAGGCAATTAATCAATAATTGGCACACCCTCTTTATCTAAGTAACACTCTTGCTTAATGTCTTCTTTGTCTGATGTTAATATAGCCACACCAGCTTTTGGTTAGTGTGTACGTGGTAAATCCTTTTCCATTCTGTTGCTTCCAACCTTCTGGTTCCTTATATTTAAGGTATGTCTCTTATAAGTAGCATATGATTGATCTGGCATTTAATATAATTATTGATATGTTTGTATCAGATCTACAGTCTTACTCTTTTCTCTTAAATAGTCCTTGTGGCAAGAAATGGGATAATGGACACAAAACAGCTAGTTAGGAAAAACAGTTCCTATTGATGTACAGTTGAGCTAGGCACCTATAATTAACATTAATTTACTGAATGTTATCAAATGACTAGAAGAGAGGAAATTGAATGTCCTCAATACAAAGAAATGATTACAATTTGTAGTGATGAATATGCTAACTATCCTGACTTGATCATTACACATTGTACATAGGTATTGATATTCAACTCTGTACCCCACAAATATGTATAATCAATTATGCTTCAATAAAAATAAATAATAAGTAAATAAATTGTCCCACTTGTTAAATGTTTTATTTTCTCCCCTTCTTGCTTTTTGGATTGAATAAAATTTTATTTTTTAATTTTTTTCCCTCCTACTTATTGGGGGGGGGGTGTGCGTGCATGTGTGTGTGTGTGTGTGTGCGTGTGTGTGTGCATGTGTGTGTATGGTTACTGGGCGGGGGAGAGAAAAGGGAAGTGGGAGGGGGGTTAGGGAGAAATTGGTTAAAGGACACAAAGAATGAGTACGTTTGTAATGATGAATATACTGACTATCCCGATTTGATCATCAATATTGCACACAGACACTGATATTCAACTCTATACCCCACAAATATGTATAATCAATTATGCTTCAATAAAAATAAATAATAAGTAAATAAATTGTCCCACTTGTTAAATGTTTTATTTTCTCCCCTTCTTGCCTTTTGGATTGAATAAAATTTTATTTTTTAATTTTTTTCCCTCCTACTTATTGGGGGGGGGTGTGTGCGTGCATGTGTGTGTGTGTGTGCGTGTGTGTGCGCGTGTGTGTGTATGGTTACTGGGCAGGGGAGAGAAAAGGGAAGTGGGAGGGGGGTTAGGGAGAAATTGGTTAAAGGACACAAAGAATGAGTACGTTTGTAATGATGAATATACTGACTATCCCGATTTGATCATCAATATTGCACACAGACACTGATATTCAACTCTATACCCCACAAATATGTATAATCAATTGTTTCAACAAAAAATAATAAAAGTAAAATAAAATAAAATACCGCTCTTTTCGTGGTTACTCCAGTGATTACACTATCCATTCTTGACTTGTTCCAGTACAGTATAAATTAGTTCTTGTACTGCTTTCCTGATATTAATATTAGAACACTTTAAATCCATTTATCCTCCTCCCACTCCCACCTTTCGTGTCATCATTGTTATGCATCTTACTCCTTCATATATTTCACAGGACAGCATTGCTATTCTTGAGCACAGGCGATATTCATTTACACAAGCCCTTGCCATTGATCTACATTCTCTTTGACATTCTGTGAGTCTGAAGTAATTTTCCTCTTGCCTGAATAACTTCATTTAGCACTTCTTTTAGTGCAGATCTGTTAGTGTCAGATGCTTTCATATTTTATCTGTCTGGAAATTAGTCTGCTTTGCCTTCATTTTTGGAGAATACGTTTCTAGGTTGGCAGTTGTTTTCTTTCAGCATTTTCAAGATGCCATTCCATTACCCTCTGACTTTCACCATATCTCTTGATAATTAATCTGTCAGACTTACTGTCATTCTTTTGATGGTAATGTATTTATTTTTCTGGTTTCCTTTTCTTTCTTTTTTTCCCCAGGGTTTCTCTTTGTCATTTCTAGCAGTATCACTTTGATGTGCCTAGCTGTGGTCTTGCAGTCCTTTTCTTCAAGAGAACTGCTCCCCACTAGGTATATGAATCTCTCTCTGGGGCCTGAGAGAAAGAGTTGAGAATGACGGTTCCTAGGTTTTGGCCAGAGTGACAGGAGGGAGGGTAGCTCCATTTCTGAGTCACGGTGCCCTGGGAAAACAACAAGTTGGAGGGATCTAGAATTCATTTCTGGACATATGAAATGGTCTTAACTCCTCACACTGGCCCCAGGCCCTCATCTTACTCACACAGGCTCTTTTCTCTCTGCATCCTAGACTTCTGTTTGTGAAGTTTTCTCAGTTTAGAATGTCCTTTCCTGCTCTTCCTCTTTTTATTAAAATCCTACTCACTCCTTATGGCCCACTCTTCCATAAGAGTTGACTTCCTCCTTCATGTTCTAGGGATGGAACACTGAAAGCCCATAGCAGGCCTTGAGAGTTTTTTTAATTAAACGTGAATGTGTTAGACAGAGCAAGCATTCTCCTGTTTGCCTTGGTCATCCTTATTGCCTTGGTAACAGTCACAGATTCATGACACCTGCCCATGTCCTATAGCCATTTGAGTTTATGGCCCATGACCTTCTCAAATCATTTTGCTTGTCTCTCCTATAGCAGTTGGACACTGGGTGCTTAATAAATATAGTGAATTAATGGAGGAAAAAATGCTGTATTTTCCACACAGATACACCTGCCACCAGCAGCGATTTGGCCAAAGAAAGTTTTACGTATTTTCATGCCATTGTGTTTTTCTTAATATTTTTCTCTTTTGCTCTTTTTCTCTGTTGTTACATTTTTTTTTTCCTTATGGAAAATTTAAGGCTGGAGAAAAAGGATGCAAGAATAGGGGAAGAAATTATTACCCACCTGACTTGTGATATTATTTGGCTTAATTTTAAATTTCCCTGTGAGTTTACTTTGTGATGAAGCAGACATTTCACACTAATACCACCAGAATAGAAGGCAAATTTTATCTTTTCCTTGCCTGGGCTGCACGAAATAGGTCAGGTTAATTTTAATTAAAGAGGAAGGGGAAGAATTAAATAGTTTAACCATGGAATGTTTAAACAGTCTTTATTAATAAAATCCACCCCCAACTCCAATCTTAGGTAGACCTTAGGGACAGGGAACGAGAATAAAGTGAGTCCACTCTTTATCAGGATAATGTTTCTAAACCTATTTGTCATTCACGAATACAAACATGCAGCAAAGTCCGAGGACAGCTTCCACGGAGAAGGTCCGTGATGAGACCAGATGACTCGTTGTTTGATTTAACAGCTGTAGTACCTATTCTTGCCAGTTTGTTTTGTTCCCACTTAATTCCCAACTTCCCATCTTCTTTCTAATGAAAAATCAGCTCTGAGAAATTGCTCACTAGATTGCCTTCAGTAAATGAAAATCTTACAATGTAGCCCTGATTGATTAAGTCCTTTGAATGTGGGATTTTGCTAAGTTACCTCTAAGAAGCAGTCAGTGGAAAGAGGAGGAAAAAATGCACATAAAAAGGAACTGACACAATAGACTATTTTTTCTTAATGTGTTATAAAATCAGGGTGAGGCTATAGAATCAAGCTTTGATTTTCTTCCCATCTCCCTGGCCCTTCTTTTCAGAAATGCTCCTCAAAGAAGTGGTCTGCAGTATTCAGACAAAAAACATTATGTAAACTCAAGGTGTCCAACTCACCTCTGGTTTGCACATAGGAGAGAGCAAGAGTTATTCTGTGGGCTTCATGAGGAGAGAAGAGGATCCTTCTAATGCTACCCCTTCTGCATATCTGATCTTGGAGTTATGTAATGTTTAACTTTTATACAGTCTCTGGACTCCACTGCTTAGGGCCATGGCCAAGTGCAGAGAAGGCATCATCTGTAGCTCTGACACCTCCTGTAACTTTGTCAG
This sequence comes from Galeopterus variegatus, assembly GCF_000696425.1. NCBI lineage: Eukaryota > Metazoa > Chordata > Mammalia > Dermoptera > Cynocephalidae > Galeopterus > Galeopterus variegatus. The sequence continues at coordinate 38,179 of NW_007726140.1, read as the reverse complement.
AAGACTCCATGGCTCTATACTTTTCTCTAGAACTCTCATTCCAAGGCATTGAAGATAGATACATAGAATGAATCTTTTCAGTTACCTCATGGCCAAAGGACAAGATAGCACCAGTGACAAAGCCATTACTCATGTTTAGCCTCTTGTAGAACAGAGGACTCTCTTCCCAGCTAGAAGGGCTGCCATTGTGGGCAAGAAGGAGGGGGCAAGTGAGGTGCTTCTCCAGAAGATTTGCCTGATTCTCCTCCCTGCCACAGCCTCCTAGGCAGATGCTGTCAGGGGAAAGCACCTGCCTTCTCCATGTAGAACTAATGAGTCCAGTGATGGGGGCAGGGCTGGGGACCAAAGCAGACTCTGCTGCCATTCTCTCCTCACGCTGGGCTCCTCAGCAGCAATTTCTGCCACCTCCAAGGGGGAGTCCCTGAGTGCTGAGGAAGGATTTTCTCTCCTTCATACTTCATATTTCATACTTCATATTTATTTCATCCTGAAGTTAAAAAAAAGTTATATGGATATATATTTTCATATGTATATACGTGTGTTTATGTATGTACATATGTATGTATATATGCATACATATAAACAGACACATTGAAATATATAATAGATATTGGACATTGAACATATATATTATATAATACATATTGAACATACTGTGTATTATACAAATCCAATGTCAAACACACACATATTCATTTATGTGTGTGTGTGTGTGTATGTATTTGGTGGATCTTGATTTGCCTTCCTGTCCATGGCCAGAGAAAATCATCAACTTTTTATTCTTCAATAGATAATAAGGTAGGCAAATGAAACAAGATGATGATGCACAAGGTCTGACTCAGCCTTTCTCAACATGGGTTCTGTGAGAAACTTATTCCCTAGTAGTACCCTTTTAGGCATCCATTGTATGTAATGTAGTAACTGGGCTCCATGCATCCTTTGGTACTAGTTATCAATGAACTGGAGTCGATGCATCAAGAATGGTTGGTACTAGTTGTGTGCCATTCCTAGTATCACCCTTGGGAGAATTCAGAAATAGTCATTCATATAATTTCTCGCATCCTGTCTTCCACCAAAAATCATGGGCCTGGATAGTGAAGAGCTGCTTTTCTTTGTTTAGAAGGTAAAAAAAAAAAAAAAAGGTGAGCAATAGGAGTGGAAAGGGGTGAAAGAAAGTACCTTACCTCTGCACTGCTGAAGCTAACTTGACAGCTCCTTGCTCTTTCTCCTCTCTAATCTCCACTCTCCCCCAGGGGGTAGGAAGGCTTCCTGCTTAGCACCAGAAAGGAGGTGCATTTGCAGCATCTGAAAGTGCATTTTGGAAACATTCCAATTCTGCTGAAAATGAAGTATGTCAGGTTCACTTGCCTAGAGAGAGACTTAAAACCATCCACTGATATAGCAACACAAAATGCACTTTACTTTATAACATGTACAAATGCTGCCTCTCTAATCAAAACAATCTAATCACAAAGGTCTGGAGAAGAACTGCTTTAAAATCTGATTTTATGCTTAAAATCATTTATGCTTCAAGGGAGTACTGTTTTCTTTCCTTCATGCACCTGACTCTTGGCAGGTCTGTCTGACTGGTGGTTTAAAGGACTGAACTAAAGTTTATCACTAGTAAAATGCCCATTCGTTCAACATGTTTTATGCAGCTTCTATGTGCCAGGCATGAGGGATTAAATGAACTCATACATATACTAGTAGCTTAAAAATAATTATAGTGGTAGTAATAATAACATTAATAATTGTTTGCCTCCCTAGCATTTCTCTTCCCTTCTCCAGCAACAGCTCCTGACTCTCACTATAGATCGCCCTCACCCACTGGGGTTCCTTCACTGGGTCTGGGACAGAACACATGGCTCAGGCCTATGCCACTGAATGTGCTGCGTTTCCCTCTGCCTACAGTGATTGGTTCAGAGATGGGAACATGGTCTAAACTGGTTCAATCAGAATAAATATCAGGACTTGTTCAGAAAGCACTGGAAAAGACCCTCTCTTTGGAGCTAAACTGTAATCTCAGAAACTGTAGTGTTAGAGCTGCCCCAGCAATCTTGTCACCATGGAGGGAGAGCCTGGAGCTTCTGGAGGAACTTGAGAAGGAAGTCAAATGGAGATTGAGAAGGAAGTCAAAAATGCGGGCAGCAAAGCAAAGAGATAGAAATTGAGTCCTAACAACACAATTTAAGCACTAAATCCAGCCATGTCTGAAGCCAGACTAGCCCCTGGATCTTTCAGCTTCTTGAGCCAATAAATTTGGTTTTTGTCCTGAGCCAATTGGTAGATTTTCCCAAGTGATGATAAAAGCCAATAACTGGGAGAAACTTTCCCCTCAAATTCTAAAACTCTTAGGGATCCCCACATTGCTCTGTGCAAAATGAGAGGGGGAGTATCTCCACTGAGATGTGAACACCTACCTTTAATAGCCATACCACTGCAGATTTTGTGTATTCCATTGATGCCTAAGGATAGGCACTTTGCCTTTTAATACCCACATTGCTGAAGGGTTTTTTGTTTGTTTGCTTGCAGCTGGCCAGTACAGGGATCAAAACCCTTGACCTTGGCATTAGAACACCAAGTTCTAACCAACTGAGCTAACCAGCCAGCCCATGAATGTTTTCTGTATCATTCTCTGGATGGTACCTATCCCCTTAAGGATAGTGTGGCAGATTGTATTTTCCAAAGATGGCCACAAAAATATCTCTGGCAGTGGTAGTGTGACCTTGCTACTCCTGCTTCAAGGACTGAAGTCTATTTCTCCAAACACACCCCTCTCTCCATTGAACACAGGCAGGCCCTGTGACTGCTTTGACCAAAAGAATATGGAGGTCACACAGTGTCAATTCCAGTTGTAGCCCATAAGAGTTAATTTCCTGCCTCTTGGAATCCAGCTGCATCTGGTGTGTGACGACTCTGAGATCACCATGCTGTGAAGAGCCCCAAGCCACATGGAGAAGCCCTAGAAGATGAGACATTGTGTGAAAAGAGAGAGAGGACAGGAACCAGACTTATAAGTGAAGGAACTATCTTGTATGACCAGCCTAGTCCAGTTTTCAGGTGATTCTAGAGCCAGCCACTATCTGACTTCATCTATATAAGAGATCCCAGGAGGAAACCACCCTGCTGAGCCTAGTCAACCCCCAGAACCATGAAATATAAAAACAAATTATTGTTTTAAGCTACTAAGATTTGGAGGTGGTTTGTTAGATGCAGCAATAGATCTCTGTAATAGATAATTTGCCAATATGAGTGTCCCTTAGTGTAGTGGATACACCAGATGTTAGAAAGATACTGAATTTATTATAATACTAACTACCACATTATCCAGGGTTCTTCCCGTTAAGCAATGGAAGCTAATTCTGGCTGAATGAAGTAGAAAAGTTTTTTGAACAAATAGTGAGTAGATCATGAATTATCACAAGGTCTGAAGATCTAGCTCTAGACTAAGCAGGAAAAAACACTCAGAGCTATGATCCAAAACCATTCTGGGGAAGTAAGACTGACACCATCACCACAGAAATGACAGGGAGCTCCCGGCCCCTTGGTTGTAGTGTCAATAGCTTCCATGCCAGAGTCTTGGCATGACTGCCTCTGACTGGCAGAGCCTGTGGCATAGGCCTAACCCCTGGCTATAGAGACAGCTAAGAAAATGAACGTCCAGAATTTTTAGACTTTATATTAAGAGTCAATCTTTGCTCCCATCAAAGTCATAAGAGGTAGAAGTGATTCCTCCAAAGAGATTTAGAAATTGGGAAGTCAAAATGAATGTCAAGAGTCCATCACTGCTACTAAGAATGAAAACATTATTATAGGTTTATGCATACATGTACAGGGATGTTTATTTTGCATTATGCAATTTCTGCATTATCACAATATTTGTCTTCCTGATAAACCTAGCATTCTGCAAAATTAACATTAAAATTAGCATTCACGTTGAAATTAACAGAGCTTATGGGAAAAATAATATTAGGAGCACACCTCTCAAAATCTATACAAATTTGTAACCAGGGCATCAACGAAAAAGTAACAATCCTAATAAAAATATTCGCATGGTAAAAAAAAAAAATGCTAAATGCCTAATAAAACAGAAATACTAAAGTAAATCTAAAATTTTTACTTAAAAAGTTCAAAAGTGAATGAATGTACCTTGATGGAAGAGGTATAAAGGAGTGTTGAGGCTGCTGAGTTATGGTGGCAAGGGCAAAATGCCCAAAGACTGGTGTCTTAGTCCATTTTTTTGTGCTGTAACAGAACACCTGAGATCAGGTAATTTATAAAGAAAAAAGTTTTATTTGGCTCACAATTCTGGGACAGGTGCATCTGACACAGACCTCAGGCTGCTTCTACTCATGGCGAAAAGCAGCAGGCAGCCATTGGGTACAAGCAGATCACATGGCAAGAGAAAGCAAGAGAGAGAGAAAAGAGGTGCCAGGGTCCTTTTAAATAACCAACTCTCACAGGAACTAATAGAGTGAGAGCTCATGAACCCTCCTTTCCCCCCGCCCCCAGGGTATTAATCTATTCATGAGGGATCTATCCCCTACGACCCAAACACTTTCCAACACTGCCACATTGGGGATCAGATTTTGATATAAGCTTTGGGAGTATAATATATCCAGACTCTATCATTCAGCCCTTGGCCCCCCAAAACTCATATCCCTCTCACATACAAAATACAATCATTCCATCCCAATAGTCCCAAAAGTCTTAGTTTCAGCACCAACCTGCAAGTCCAAAGTCATGTAAGACGAAACACAAAACTCCTTACAGCTGTGATCCTGTAGAAATCAAATACTAATTTATCTACTGTCAAGATACAATGGTGGAACAGACACTGGGTACACAGTTCCATTCCAAAAGTGAGAAATAGGCCAAAAGAAAAGAGAAACAGGGCCCAAACAAGTCTGAAACCCAGCAGGGCAGACATTAAATATTTATTTATTTATTTATTTATTTTGAATATTCATGAGATACAAAGCTTATTGTCCCCCCTCCTGCCATGATGTGGGGGCCAGATTCATATTGAGGACATATCCATTTCCAGAAATTGCTTTTGTATCCTTTGCCCCCTTCCGATTATCCCCCAACCTCTCTCCCCCTCCCCCCTCCCCTCAACTTCAATTTGTAGCCCTAGGAATGTTCCCTCCCTCTGTTGGATCATGGGACTACTGTGGTCTTTCTTTCCTGCCTTCCTTTCTCTCTTAGCTCCCACAAATAAGTGAACACATGAGGTAATTATCCCTCTGTGCTTTGCTTGTTTCACTCAACATAAATTTCTTCAGGTTTGTCCACGTTGTTGCAAATGGGAGTATT
>NW_007726140.1:0-32032 GCF_000696425.1 Galeopterus variegatus | reverse complement strand
ATTTTTCATGTATCTGTTGGCCATTAGTATGTCTTTCTTTGAAAAATGTCTATTCAGCTCCTTTGCCCATTTTTTAATTGGGTCATTTATTTTTCTTATTGTATAATTGGTTGAGTTCTATGTATATTCTGGATATTAGTCCCTTGTTGGATGCATAGTTGGCAAAAATTTTCTCCCACTCTGTAGGTTGTCTTTTCACTCTGTTGATTGTTTCTTTTGCTGTGCAGAAACTTTTTAGTTTGATATAGTCCCATTTGTTTATTTTTTCTTTTGCTGCTTGTGCTTTTGGGCTCATGTTCATAAAGCCTGTGCCCTGACCGAACTGCTGAAGTGTTTCACCTATATTTTCCCTTAGTAATTTTATGGTTTCGGGTCTTATACCTAGGTCTTTAATCCATTTTTAGTTGATTTTAGTGTATGGTGAGAGATGCATGTCAAGTTTCATTCTTCTGCATATGGATATCCAGTTTTCCCAGTACCACTTGTTGAAGAGGCAATCTTTTCCCCAATGTAGATTTTTGTTGCCTTTTTCTAATATCAGATGGCTATAAGCCGGAGGAGTGATTTCTGGGCTCTCTATTCTACTCTACTGGTCAGAATGTCTATTTTTATACCAGTTTGATGCTGTTTTGGTTACAACAGCTTTGTAGTATAATTTGAAGTCAGGCAGAGTTATGCCTCCAGCTTTGGTTTTTTGTTTGTTTGTTTGTTTGTTTGTTTGTTTGTCTTTGCTTAGGATTGCTTTGGCTATTCAGGGTCTTTTGTTTTTCCATATGAAAGATAAGATTTTTTTTCCATTTCTGTGAAGAATGTCATTGGTATTTTGATAGGGATTGCATTGAATCTGTAGATTGCTTTGGGTAGTATAGATATTTTCACAATGTTAATTTCCAATCCAAGAGCATGGAATATCTTTCCATCTTTTTGTGTCTTAATTTCTTTCAGAAATAGTTTGTAGTTCTCATTGTAGAGGTCTTTAACCTCCTTAGTTAAATTGACCCCTAGGTATCAACTAGGAAACCAGCTTCTATTTTGAGAAACTGAGACCTAAATCTCCAAGATGGTAAGCAGACATGACCCTAATGAGACTGGACTTACACAGTCAACAGTGTCTTTCCAACTAAAGATTGGTTCAAGTTGATTTTTCTCCAAGGTGTCAGACCCTCCAGTGTCTCAGCATCAGCCTGCTCAGAGCTAGCTTCATGGCTCCATGAAACTGTCAGGTGACTTCCCTTTTTCCACTTTTATTTGGTAGTTAGCATTCAAATGATTGTTTTAGAAGTACACCTATATTTTCCAAGGGGAGTTTCTAATCTCTTTGCACAATATATTTTTCTGAGAGAACAAAGATTTCTCACTTCTCACAGACATAGAGAGAGAAAATTTTTCCGTTGTAAGCACAGATTTCTGCTAATCTCTTTGCCTCTGATACCAACTTATCCATAAACCAACTAGCTGAATAAATGAAAGTGACTGAGTGGGAGCCTGCCAAGGAGTGGATTAAGTTCATTCTCCTGAGGCCAGAGGAATCTGCCTAATACTCTGCACTTAGTGACACTTAGAGGACGATGTTCACAGCCCAGCCCGTCAAATCAGGGGCTGTGATGTGCATAATGAATGAGATGGCTTCATGTTAAATGGACACAAGTTGGCAACCAGATTTAAAACACATTGAGAACATTTACCTCCTGACCAGGTCTGGATTAAAAGAGGATTGTTAACCATACTTCCCCACAAAGCTATACAGCTGAGATATATTTGCTGGAAGGGATGTGAGCTGTTATCACTCGATAAACCCCTACCATTTAGCGGACAGGGTGATGAGTCATGTAGTGCATTACTTCTGCATTGCACTAAAGCATCCTGCCAGGGGTTCACAGAATTGATGCACCTTATTAACACTTGCCTGTTCTCGGAGCAGCGGCTCTCATCCTCTGGAGAGCTTGTTCAAACAAGAGTGCTGGCTTCACTCCCAACAATTTCTGATTCTGTAGGTCTGGGCTAGGCTTGGGGAATTTGCATTTCTAAAAGTGCAGTGGTGTTGGGCTGGCCACTTAGCTTAGTTGGTTAGAGCCTGGTGCTGATGAAAGTGCCCAGGTGACCCTTTGAGGGTTGATGTCCTAAAAAAAGCATGGGCACCAGGAAGACTCTAGCCACACTTTGTTGCAAGTGGCAAATCTGAGGTTAACATTTCTCAAGCTTTTTCAAACCCAGTGGATTTTCAAAGAAATCATATTTTTCAAAAGCCATATATATTTCTTCGTGTGTGAGTTGCCTGTCTCTGTCCTAAAGAAGTTTTTTTGGTTTTGATTGTTTTGAAAGATGGAGAAAGAACAGACCTATTTCCAGTTTCTCAGAAGAATGCTTATTCTGGTTGTCTTAAGGGAGTGCTAATAGGCCTGTCGTTTCCAGTTGTGTGTGTGAGTATGTGTGTGTTTTACAGAACAAATTTGCTTTACTGGTACACAATGTATATGAAGGTACTTCAAAAAGTTTGTGGAAAAATAGAATTGAAAGATAATATTAATCTTTCCATGAATTTTTTGAAGTACCCTCATATATAAAAAATTAATAAAAGCATCTCATAAGAATTCTAAATTGTACTCTTGCTTAATCTTTTCTTCTTTTTTAAAAAATTTCTTCTGAAGTATTTTAAAGCAAGTATCAGGCATCTTGTCCCTTCGCTCCTGCAAACTTCAGCATATGTTGTTAAAAACTACAAATATTTCCTTATATAACTGCAAAGCGAATATCATTTTTTGAAGTACCCTCATATATAAAAAATTAATAAAAGCATCTCATAAGAATTCTAAATTATACTCTTGCTTAATCTTTTCTTCTTTTTTAAAAAAATTTCTTCTGAAGTATTTTAAAGCAAGTATCAGGCATCTTGTCCCTTCACTCCTGCAAACTTCAGCATATGTTGTTAAAAACTACAAATATTTCCTTATATAACTGCAAAGCGAATATTATAGTTAATAAAATTAGCAATAATTCTCTGGTATGATTTAATAGCAGTCAATGTACAAGTTTCCCTGATTGCCTCAATTCGACCTCCCTCCCCCAGCAGTTTTTAGTAATCAGGATTCATATAAGGTTTATGCATTGCATTTGGTTATTATGTCTTTTATGTATCTTTTAATATAGAACAGATCCCTCTTCTCTTTTGTTGTTTTCTTCTCCTTCTCCTCCTCCTCCTCCTTTTTCTTACTTTTTAATCCCAATAATGTGTTGAAAAAACAAGGCCAATTAATTGTCGTGTAGACTATTAATGGTCTGGCTTTGGCTGTTTGTTTCCTGGTACACCATTTGAGTTTGTTCTTCTACCCATGTATTTCCTATGAACTGGAATTTAGAACCACAGGACTGATTAAATTTAGGCTGAACTTTTTTGGCAAGAATATCCAATAGGTGATGCTGCACCACACCAGGGGACCCATGTGTGGTTGTCCTGCTCTTAGAGGTGCTGAGCTTCCTTAGCGGGTTCGGGCAGGGCCATCTTGATCCCTCCTTTGTGAAATGTCCCATCAGAATGTCCCTTTTGTCTCATGGCTTCAGCCACTGATAATCACTCAGGCAGAGCTCCTGCATCCCTGGATAGATCCTAAGGGGCAGAAACCAGAGTTTCCTTCATTGCTGCTGTCACCCCTCTCCTCTCCCTTGCCTCGGCAGAGTGTGGTGTGGGGGAGTCGATGCCAATCACCTCAGGGCAGTGGGAGTGCTCTGGGGCTGGAGTGCTCCCGTTTTGGAAGGTGACTTTGCAGCTCATTCTGAGCTTCCCACGGGCATTGCTTTAAATGTTCCAAGATGGTGGGCAGTGTCGCTGAAGCGAGGATGTTTAAGCTCAGAACGTTAACTCCTGGTATTTACCAGAACACTGGTAACTGGAAGAGGTCTCCGTGGCTATCTGTTCACTTCATTCTCAGGATACTTTCCATTTTATGCTTTGCATGCCACAAACGTGTTTCTGTGCAGGGCATTCTCCATGTTGGACAGTACTGCATGTTTCCCAGCATATATTTGGGGACTCTGCTCTTTCCCCTTCAATGCACAGTGGCCTCCCTTTCCATTTCTTTACTTCTCTTAACAAGAAACAGGCTAATATTTCTGTTGTTTTTTTAATTTCAGGATATCCCAGACAAATGTAATTTTCATGGTGGAAATCCTTTTTCTTTGAAAAAAAGAGTACAGCTTCTCTTGAGACTGGTCTGACTATAACTGACCTACAAAGACAAATTTCACAGATCATCAAAGAATTAGACACCTTATTTGCTTATAATGCTTTTTTATGTGTGGGTCACTGCACCTCTTTCTGAAGGACAGAATTGGGTGTCTAGGAGCATGGTCAGGCCCAGACCAAATTCCCAGTAGAGGAAACATGTCTTGGCCATGACCTTGGGCCCTCTGCCCTTCCTCTCTTCTGCTCTTCCCTCACCACCACTAAATGCTTGTTAGCTGCATATATTGCTGCTTCTGATTCTCCGCCCTCATCACTGAGGCAGAGGACTGAATTTTTTCTTTTCATCTGCACTGAAGACATTGACGCGCAACAGTATCTAGCAAGAGAATTGGGCACAAAAATAGTCTCCTCCAGATGAGTGGGTGATGGTTGCCTGGATGGGAGTGATACATAGCAAGCTTGTCATAAGAAGAAAAATACTATCGTACAAGGCAGATCTGTAAGCAAAGAGAATGAAGAAAGAAAGCTCTTGCCATTTTAGGTGGACGGAAGGAGTATGTTCCTCTGGGGTCCAGGGAGTCATCCCAATTCCTTTTCTGCTCAGTGCCTCCCCCCATGTAAGGAACTTTAATGTTCCAACTCACCAGTCATGGCTTCGGCCTAGGATGATGCTGAGAAAGAGGATGGTGGAGGAGAAGAACCTTACTCTCAGGATCGCGGGCCCCTTCTCCCTAAGGTCATGCCTGCAGCTCCCTATTGGAGGTCTGACCTCCCACTTGAACTGCACTCCTACTCTCTGGGTCCTGGAAGGATCAGGCTAGGTCCAAAGAATGCTAAAGGCCTACCCTTCTTCACCCTTGAGCTGGGGACTACCCCCTCTTCTCCCGAGTCCTTGGAGTTTGGGGGTTGATTTTGGTTACTTTGGTTGTTTTTGGTTGTCCCCATAGTAACAGCAGCCATCCCTTTATTCATGACCTATGAGGCCACTTTCTCTTTGGGGGAGGTTGGAGAGCAAGAGCCCCAGGCCCTAGAAAAGGAGGTGGGAGGCTGTGGTTGGGCTACAGGCCATGAGAGCAGGTGGCAGGTACGAGGAGCCATGCTCTTGAGAAGCAGAGAGACTGGTTCCCACATCAGGCCACAGACCCTCTGATCCTTTCCTCTCCTCAATCTGGACTCCTCTCTTTGATTTTTTTGCACTTATCTGTTCCATAAAAGGACACAAAACTCCTCCAAGGAATGCTGGTAAATCTAGGCTGGGGGGGCTTCCCTAGACATCCTCAAAGATGAGCATCACCTTGACGGACAGAAGGGAGACCCACTATGTCCTCAGTGACTTTCTTGGGATAGGATTGGGCCTTGGGCCCACTTGATCAGCCTGGAATCTGAATGACACTGAAGAGCTCATCTGAATGACTCCTGAATTTGGAGTTGCGTGGAGCATGGAGAACCTCATACAGAACCTGCAGCCTGGACGCAAAGTGCATGCCAGGCTGTGAGGGCAGCTAATAGCCTTGCCAAGACCTGCCTCACTGGAGAAAATGGATTTGTTGCTATGGCAAAGTTATTTATTTACTTATTTTTGCCTATGAATTGTTATGTAAGCCTATCAAGAAATGCCACGCTATTCCCAGTTGACCAAGTTTTCTTTTGTCTGCCCTGATGCCTCAAGGAGATAGAAGTCCTCAGCATTCTCTACAGCTTACTTGATATAAATCATCACATGCATCCTGCTTTCAAGCAGCCACTGCATGATCCTCTGCAGGCATAAGACCAAAGTGCAGGCTTAGAACAAAAAGAGAGAAGCCCCAGGCAAGTAACACAGATGTTGTCCCATGTCTGAAATGGGAAGACCGCTTTAACACTAGAAAGCTTCATTTTACTCTGCTTAAGAAAAAAAATCCTAAGGCAGTCCTAGGCTGCCCTGACTTGTAAAAGAAGATAATATTGAATTTGTAAGAATTAAAACTTCCATCAGCTCTACATTTTTCCCACCATGGTTAGGGAGATGGAGAATAGGCGGCAGTGTGTGTATAGGCTGGAGACTAGTTGAAAGAAAATTATATGGAAGAGGGATCATTTAGGAAATAATATCTCTCATGATAAAGAAACATTTGCACAAAGTTCATCAATCCTTCAGGCTACTCGTGTCATGCAACATGCTGGGGTGTATGTTATGCACTGAGCTCTAAGGGTCACCCTTCACAAGGGCTGTGACAAGGATGGGACTCTCTCTGGTTGGACAGTGCTCGTCTATGCAACTGTACATGGCAGCCCAAGTTTACTACAGTTCTCTTTTCCTCTAATATTCAAGTATAGTTAAGGTTGGTAGTTTTTGATTGAACATATTATATGTAAAAGATGCCTATTGAACACAGTATATTTCTTTATAGCAACAGTACAATGTGGTGGTTAGAACGCAGGTTTGGAAGTCATCCTGGCTGAGTTCAACCACTGACTAGTTGTGAGGTTTTGGGCAAATAATTTATCCTCACTGTGTTCCAGCTTCCTCATCTGTCGAACAGAATAATTATAGCCCAAGTGGTAGTTGTGAAGATTTAGTGAAGTAATCCAGATTAATTGCTTAGGCTGTGGACCTAAGATGAGCTGGCAGCTAAATATATCCAACCTGACCATAAGGAGAGAAACAAAATGAAGGACTCTGGTCTCCAGCACTGCTCTGTGATCCTGGAAGGGGTGGCTCATTTGATTACAGTTCACTGGAGAGTTCTACCCACCTCAGGGATTTGCCTTTGTTTCAATTTCCCGTGATTTGGAGTTGCAATATGAATATTTTGATATGAACTTTTTAAATGTCCAAACATGACCAACAGAACAAATCTTGTATTTTGTTTTTCTAGAAAAAAAAAAAAAAATCAAGGATTGTGCATAGAAGCTACTTCATCCTCATAGAGTAACTGCTTATTAATTAAATTCCATTTTCTAACATTTCCAGATTGCTCCAAAGAGTCTTAGTGCTGGTGGCCTGCTGTGGTTGACTTGCAAATTTGACAACCAACTGGGTACCTGGTGAATTGTGACTTACCCTCTGTGGGCTGCACAGGACTGTGTAGCTTGTCTACCATATTAAGCTCATTTGTCACCAAGAAAGTGACGGGAGCATAAACAGCAGATTGTAGACACAGCTTTAACCAATATTGTAAAGAACTTTCTGTGTACATTATTTATTGTTTATGCTGGGGAACACAAGTGTATTCTGTTCTGAGGAGAACAGAGATTCATTAAGGAAGATAGTGTGACAGAATATCATCAAAACCCAATATTTTTCTGACTGAAAATTCAAACAAGCCTCACAAAATTAAACACTCTGTGAGTTTTCAAATCCCTAATTGGTGGTGGGCCCTCACAGAAACCCACATGTGCATTTGTGCAGAATTTAATGCAGCTGGTTCTCTCTTCTGGCTAAATGGCTCAGATTCACCAGGGCTTTCTGGATGTTTCCCTCCAGCATGTGACCTCAGTCTGTCATTGGCCTGCCTGTGTGCTTCCTGGCATGGGCCAGGGGGGCCCAGCACATGCAGACTCATTAGAGGGGTCTTGATTTAGTTTTTCAGAAAAAATCCACACATAATTCTGTACAGCTAAGTTCGGTTTCCTTGTTCTATGATTTCTTAGGGATTCACTTTATCTACATATGTGTATCTCTCATCACTTTGCTTAAGATTGCAGGTTACGGCAAGGGATTATAGCTATTCTAACACCCTTTTTGGAGGACTTAATATTTAAAAATAAAATTTGGGTTTTAAAAAATAGCTATAATAGTCACATTGTTTAAAACTTAAAAAGTACAAAAGACTATATTGAAAAAATTTTCTCTTCTTCCAGAAGCAACCAACATTTGTGTGTGTGTGTGTGTGTGTGTGTGTGTAAAGAAGAGTATATATGTATATATACTCCCTTCCTTTTTAACAGCTATCATAAGTACACTATATACAGAGTTCTACTTTGTGCTTTTGTATTTGATGTAGACACTTTATAAAGGGAGGACCTATCTGGGAAGGTTGCCTCTCTTTCGACAGTTTTAGGAGGTGCTCATGTGGCCTAGGGAGGGAAAACACCCTATCATCAGCTAACCATGGAAATAAATGCAGTCAACTCTTGCAAGTGTGGGGAGACAGCTCTTACAGCTGGATCATCCTTTCAGGATTCAAGGTATGAAAATAATTTCTGAATGCCAAGTCTAGCACTGGACACTAGTATGTCTCAATAGATATTTGCCAATTGATTAATAATAATAATAATAATAATAATAAATGTTGGACCTACTGAATTAAGAATAAACATGTTGCAGAACTGGTAAAAGCTGTTTAGAATCCATTAAAAGATATTTGTGGTGAAACAAGTTTATCAGTATCTTTTTCTTCAGTCGAGAGTAACTCCCCTTCCCTCACCCCATGCACTAGCCTCAGGCAAAGAGTGGGTGAAGTTGTTACCACGAGCAGCAGAGAGCAGACATAACCCAAGCTTGAGTGCAAACTGGAGCCCAGGAGAGTCAGCAGGGACAGACCATGGGAGAAACAGCAAGCACCAGGACCGATGAGCAAGGGCAAGTACAGAGGCTGCAGGAAAGGCCAAAGCTAAGATGCCAAGAAGGTCAGAGCTAGGGGACAAGCAGCAGACAGGGCAAGATGAGGTGCTCAGGAGACAGGATGGGAACCAAGACAGGGTGATGAGGAGTTTGTCTGCACTGGCTGCATAGGTGGGGAGGAGTTTGTCAGCTTACCTAAGAGTGAGGGGCCAAGGAATAGGTGATGTAGTCCTTTAATGGGCTTGTTGGCAAACCACACCTTTTTAAAGGTACAACTGCATGCTTGGTATGCTACTCAAAGCCCTCCTAGGACTCTTCACTTGAAATCGGTCCACTTAACAGCTATCCAAGAAAATTACTCTTATAACTTTAGAGTGAAACTCTACACACTGTACACAAGTTTACGGTGAAACTCTACCCAAGAACTCAGTGAGATATATTTCCTACTTTTAAAGAGGAATATGACAACTGGAATAAAAACAACAAAAATATGTTGAAATAAGAGACCTTAGAAAATATAGGTCATGTTTATATGTGTCTATGAATTACTTGGCTGAAAATTAATTGACATTTACTTTGAGGACTTAAAAAGAAGTCCTGCAGACTAATTTAATTATTGGGCTATCAGAATCAGACTGAAACACCAGATAGTCCACATTCATGCCCAAGGTTTCTGTCACCAAGCCTGGAGGTAGCATAAGGATCTGGGATCTCCAGGCAAACCATTTCTTATCAAAATTTCCCTTCCTGAGGAGTTCTGCCTATGGTTGCATTTTAGCATGTCTTGGGAATGGCATAAATTTGAGGGCTACTTCAACAGGACAAACCCATTGACTCTGAATCCAGACAAGCAGCAGGCTCAAATAATCAGAGGTAGCTTCTAAGCATGAGCTTTTATGAGAAAGTAGCCCAGAAGCCCAGAATCAGATAGTAAGGACATTCACAAGACAGCTTCTGGGCATAAATTGAGGCCGATTGTTTACATCTTCTAAACCTGAAGAACTGCACAGTTATAATGACAACAATGAGGACCTAAAAGATCCTAACTCTTTTCTAAATTGCCAAAGAAAAGGTAACCTAATTTTAAAGGCTTTAATGTTAATGCATTTCATTGAATTCTAGTTCTTTGAAAGTTGGTAACCTGAGTATGATCGCAATAAATAGCTCGATAAGGCAGAGCGATTAATCAGAACACACCAGTTCACTATCATGCCAACTAGACAAGAGCTTACCAAGCCTAGAAGTACATTAAATAATCACTATGGCGATAGAGATCTTCTCTTCCACTGTAGAATATTAAACCCATACTTAAACCACACTTTGCAAATAAGTATCTTTATATTTATAGTCTGTAAATTTAGCAGTGTCCCTCTCTGTGACACTGTTGTGACATGAGGCCATGCAAGAGTAAACCAGATTCTTGTGAGGTCTTGTTCCAGAGTGGACAAAACTTAAACCTTATTATAGGACAGCTGAAGTTTCACGAACGACATCGAAAGTCCTTATGTTAAGAAACCTTTCTCGATTGGCCCTGTGCCTCATCAGCCCTCTCAGTCAGTCACTGCTGGCAGTCACCAGTGGCTCTGGCATGAGCAGCCTGTGTCTTGTGCGCCTCTCCCAGGCCCACACACCTTGGGCCTTTGGCTCTGCTTGCTGACTCCCCACCCCGCATTCCTGAACCCAAGTGACTCACTCCTGTGGTGGCCGGTACCCCCTGGCACATGCCCCGCTCTGTTCCCTTAGGTGTCTGCTCTTAGGCATCAGAAATAGCCATAGCTATTTTTTAAAATATAATTCTCCTCAAATTTATCCATGCTATGCTCTCTTGCTATTTTGAAAGGTGAATACATTCAAGATATAGTTTCAAAAATACATTTTTCTCTGTATTCTTCAACATCTACCCATTACCTTTTGCTTCCCATCTCCTGCACCAGAAAAATTAAGAATTGGCAGATTAAGTTGACCATAGAGAGGAGTGTTTGTGGGGCCAGGGCAGAGGGCAAAGACCCAGTGCCTCACTGTCCCTGCTACCATCGTTCTGAAGAAGAGGAGCTAACAGTCACGGCGCCAGGGCCTAGTCCAGGCTCTTCGTGGGCGTCCCTTCATTGAATCCTTACAACAATTCTAGGAGGAAGCAGTCGTTATGAGCCCCATTGTTTAGATGAGGAAACTGAGGCTTTGGGAGACTGACTGACTTGTTCAAGAACACACATCTAAAAAGCCTCAGAGACAGGATTCCAGTCCAGGTCTGTTTGTCTCCAGAACCTGGCCTCTTACCCACTAAACAATGATGCCTCTCGTTATGGCTTGTCAAACTTCTACAAAGACCACTGGAAGGCCCTTACAAGCGTAGTTCCATAGTTAGACCAGAAGTGCAACTAAGGCTTTTGTAATCCAGCTGTAAGTGCAGCAGATGATTGAAAGATTGTATGTAAATCAGATTTTTGAAAATCAAATCCTATTCTAAATTCACCAGGGGAGTGTGCTTCATTCCTTCACAAAGAGAAAAAAATATGATTGCAGCACAATCCGTTGCAATAGATCTATTTGGTAAGCGTAGATGTTTTCAACTGCTGGAACCTGTCCTCTCTTACCCCAAATTTACTCACTCCTTACATTGCAGGTAATTTGTGGTCCAGACAGAAGAGGGAGAAAGACACCACACCCCCATTCACCACTCCAGGCATTGTTGGCCAGAGGGTAGGATGGCAGAAATAAACGTTGCTTTGGGAGGAGGAAGAGGAAGTCTGACATATGCATGAAGGCAGACTTGCACAGACGGCTAATTAATTCCTCAGTTAACCCACTACTTATTACCCAGCTCTAGCAGCAAATGAAGGTAACAGTTCTATGAGTCAGATACCCTTCATGAAGCTATTTGCAATCCTCTGAGGAAAACAGCAGAGTCAATAAATATCATCACATTATGTGGCATGCAGCTTCTCCTGCAGATGAAATCAGGTGTGGGTAGCTAGAATCTCACCATAATTCCATTAGCATTGTGATGGATCTGGATGAAAGGGCCTTTGGCCTCAGAATTGCTGTGAGCAGACAGCCTTCCTCTGTTGGCAGGGATTGCCTCAGCTGCAGAAAGCCATTTTGCTCAAGGTTATGTGCTTCCCAGAGGAGGCCCACATCCAATGAGGGAGGAAAGGTTGGTGATAGAGCCAGCTACATTGACCCAATTGGAACAACACTGACAGGTCATCTTAGATCTGGAGCTCCCACGGAGTCAACTGAGGCTGTGGGCCTGCATGGCCACTCAGCTCCTCCCTCTGCTCCTCCCTCTCTCTTCCATAGGTGTTGATCCCAGGGACAATCCCTAATAAACATCCTTCACACTAAACTCCATCTCAGAGTCTACCTCCTAGAGAACCCAGCCTGCACCAAGGGTCTACACAAACCATCATAAAATGAAAGTTATTGTATTAAGGGGAAGAGCTTTGCATTTATTGTGCATAAAATCCAGAAAGTCAGACTAAAAGTAAACTGAGAATTTTCTCCTGTATTTCCTGCTTTCATGGTATCAGTATTAGCAAGAATGGTTGCTTACTACTATTTCAAATAAGGTACAAATCCATGTAATTTATTTATCAGCCCTTTTTTCTTCTATGGAAAATTCACCTGTGATAAAATTACTTGGCTCCACTTTCTCTTCATTGTAGGTGTGATAGATTACAAAGATGACTGCAGTGTAATGACTGCCTGTATCCATGCCTGTAGCAATGGGACTTTGCAATTCTTCCCGTCAAAAGGCAGGCCAGCCTTGTGACTTGGCCAATAGAATGTGGTGGAAGTGATGTTGTGCTAGTTCAAGGCAGGCCTTGAGGAGGCCTTGAACACATCTGCTCTCTCTCTCGGGTCCCTGCCCAGTACCAGGTGGAAAAGACTGGGCTAGTTTGCTAGAAGGTGAGGAGGCCATCTGGAGCAACAAGCTAACCAAGTGGCCATCCTACAGTTCCCAGCCAGCCGGGCAGACTCACAACTGAGCCCAGCCAGGACCAGAACTGTCCAGTAAAGCTCAGTGCAAAGGGCTGATCCACAAAGTTGTTAGCTACATAAATAGCTGCTGCTTTAAGCCACCAGTTTTGGGGTAGTTTATTATGTAGCAAAAGCTATCTGACAGAGTAGCTAGTGGTTATTTCTAAGACTAATTCTGGAAGAATGAGTGTTTGGGCAAACTGGTCCATTTCCAAAAGCCTAAGGATCAATATTACTGTTTTCCTCTCCCATCTCCCATTTTTCAAGGCAGGGATCCAAGTCAATGATTTTGAGTAGACGAGAAGAAATACAGGAAAAATTCTATATGGGTATAGTTAAATTTTCACTTTAAAAATAGAAGACTGCATAGTCTAAGAAATGAACTTCCAGGCAAATATACAGAATGAGATTTGTGGTCAAGTTGGAAGTTTGAGAACGTTGACTTAAGTCCCTATATAATCCACTATTTTTTGGTTTTTTTGGTGGCTGGCCAGTACAAAGATTGAACCCTGGACCCTGGTGTTATCAACACCATGCTTGAACCAACTGAGCTAACTGCCAGCCCTAGTCCATTGTCCAATGTGTCTGTGTCCTATGGACACAAAAGTAGGGAACTGTAATGGACTCCCTCAGAGAACCTTTAAGAATCTAGCAATCTCCCCTTGCCTGTTATGATTCACAGCCAGTAAAGAAATACTCTCTATTTTTCCATCAACAGAATAAACAATCCTGTGGATTTAAAAAATATATATTTCAGAAAGAGGTTGACATTGTATTAGCTGTTTCTATACCTGGTGCTAAAAGGTTGAAGGCACTGTAGCCATTTCCTAGAAAAATGTCACCCTGGTTCCTGGCCCAGGTCTTGACATAAACCTGGTTCTCTTTCTGCTGCGGTGATTGGTCCAGATAAATTTCCACTTGCCACTTTGATGTGTATGAGGAGGCATGCATTCCCGTGATCTAGTGCCTGTGGTGGTTTGCTGAGTTAGACCTCAGAAATCAGTCTTTTCACCTCAATCTCCAAAGCAAAATTTCCTATAAATTCAATATCAGTTCATGTAGGACATTTCCTTCCTGATGCCTTTTATTTCTCTAACCTAGATGCTTAGGATGTGTCAGCATTAATTAGGCTACTTCCTGGTACCCAGCAGCAGGAAGAAGAAGCTGGAAGAGGTGAAGTTTTTTTCTGCCTCTAAGGGTGCTGTTCATCTGTTGACTCACTGTATGGATACTCAGAACCCTCCATGTGGGCAGCTGGCCATGGGCAGGTGTACATAATTACGGCATATGAGCTAGCAGGGTACTCAGAAGGTCATGTTAGCAGGTTTCATTAAATCTTCCTAAATTAGGGCCTTGACCTCTCAATAACTTCCTCATATTTGCATGAGTCCATCTGCATGATCACAGTGTCATTTGCCACGACAAAGTTTTCTCTCAGAGAAAGATGAGGACATGAATAACATGTCCTTACATTCACCAGCACCCAGATTGCTAGGAAGAACTGAAACATGTCATTTCTCTTAAACTCACTTTTGGCATTTTCTGCTCTATTTGGGTCAGCAAGTACATACCTTGACAAATATAGGGCTGTTGGTGGTGGTGCTGGTAGGGATTGGCTGGGAGTGCAGGTGTGGGTATGTTAGTGTACTCCCATGACATATTCACATACCTCCCTCTTATGTAGAGATAAAATCTGATCAAGATGAACATCAAGTGGACTTCAAGGAGAAAGTCTCTAAAGGATAGCCCTCAGCATGTGGATGTGTGCATGTGTGTACAAAGGGCCAAGGGGAAGTCCATCGGCTCCACACGGGCTAATGCAACAACAGAGAATACAGGCGTGCGTCCTCCTGACTCACTGAGAGAGTTCTCATGTGGCCTCTCCAATGAATGGACACGCAAGCGTCTAATGATCCCTTAAAAACCATGCCTGATAATTAACGACCTGTTGACAATGTCAGGTGACACTTCATAATAATATTACACATTTCCAAGCTTGTTACATATTTAGAAATAAGACATACAGTTTCTATAGTTAAAACTTTAAACAGGTGTTCAATTGCAAATGTGGGTGTTCCAGCAGCAACTGCTGGAGCTACCTCTGTGTCTTACCAGCTGAGTCACTGGCCAGTCAGGAACCTCAGGACAGAGGGGCTAGTCAGTACTCAATTTGCTGTGGCTGTGTTTAAACACTTTGTTCTTATAAAAATAATAACAAAAAAAATAACAATAATAATAGCAACGTTTAAAAAATAGTATTCATACCTAAGCTTCATCGACAGCTTACTATCTACTAGGCTCTGTTCTCACCAGTTTGTGTGTAAGGAATATGGCACTGATCCTCACTAGCACTACAAGGTGGGGACTATTATTATCCCCATTTTACAGACAATGGATCTAAGAGAGTTACTAGTCTTGAGTTCAGCTTAGCCTTTACCACTTTTCAAACATCAGAGATTTGTGGGATAATATGATGAGTAAAACTGTACCAAAGGCCTGGGTGCTCAGTGACAGCTTCGTAGCTTGCTCATGAGGCACACTGGGCGATGAGGTGTTGCAATCTTCTGCTTCCATCTCCAGTATTTCTAAAGGTAACCTGTGAGCCACCTCATTGACCTGGAGCCCTAAGCATAGAACTAGGGTCATATGGGCTTATGGCCAATAGTGGCCATTACCTTTAATCCAAGCTAGCTAGGGAATTGAGTTACAGTCATTGTTCAGTATCTGCTAAGGATGGTTCCCAGGACTCCCACATTCCAAAACCTGTGGATACTCAAGTTCCTCATATAAAATGGCATAGTATTTGCATACAACCTCCGCACATCCTTCCAAGTACTTTAAATCATCTCTAGATTACTTATAATACCTAATACAATATAAATGCTGTGTAAATAGTTGTAATACTGTATTTTTTGTATTATTTTTTACACCTGCATTATTTTTTATTTTTTTATTTTTTTCAAATATTTTCAATCTGTGATTGGTTGAATCCGTGAATGTGAAGCCATCAGATATAGAGAGCCCACTGTACCTCATTTACCGAACAATCTCATTAACCAGACAAAGTAGTCCATTGGTTAAAAACAAAGGGGGATAGTGTTTTAGAATCAATCCTTGGTTCGAATCTTAAGTCTACCATTTATTAGATGATATTATGGGCAAGTAACTTAATCTCTTTAAGCTTCTATTTCCTCCTACACTGCAAAAAGGCAAAAGGAATTAGGTTTCCCCTGCGGCATGAAGAATTTAAGTGAAAGATCAATAGACTCAGATTTCCCTTAGTCAGCATTTCTAACACCTAGGAGGGTTTGCCAGAAAGGTTATAGAATTTGCTTTTCCATAAACCTTCAAAGCCATGACAGCACTTCATCAGGCAGAGGGTTTTCAGTGAGGCTTTCCCCCTTGAGAGTGCAACCCTGGTGGTCTGTAAAGGACTTACAGGTGGTCTCTTTGGTCTCTTAATATTATGACAGTCTTCTGCTTCTAACCTATTTACTCTACGAAAGGTAATTTTTACTTAATGTAATTACTGTCTTGTTTGCCTGTACCCACATACCAAACTTAATTAAAATACTTTAGAAATGAAGATATTTCCATTTGAAAATTATCAACTGCTTCTCTGTTTCAAGATAACAGAAAGCCCCCAATCAAGCTTAAGATGTATGTGAACTCCTTATCAGTGTGCCAAAATGTGTCAAAACCAGTCAATTACTTTCAAGTATTAATGAAATAAATAAGCAGAGAAACATGCAAAGTGAGGAATGGTTACATCAAACTGAGAATTCATAAATCATCTTTTTGTGTCTCAGCACTAAATTTGATTTAGTCTAGTCTATTTTTTTGTGTGATAGCCTGAAAGTATATAGAGAGACAAGTAAAACAAACAGAGAGTGCAGTGATGAGTTTAAGGCACCTGTGATGAGAGAGTTGGCCTAAGTGAGTGTGTTAGGCAGTGGTCAGTTCTACTTGGGGCCATTACCGGAGAAAATCAGCTCAAGTTTCTGCTTCAAGGAAGACTGGACCCAGGGAGGACTTTTTCAACCACAAGGAAATAGTAAAGACTCATTCCATCCATGCCACAAGCCCACCATAGTACCTTCTGGTTGTTAAAACTGCCCATCATGCTGGAACAGTCCATAGTGGCCAATGAGGAAACCTGGAAATCCATTCTATTGTTCCACAAACATTGGTTGTGTTCCTACATGTGCCGAGCTCTATGCTATGCTGTGAATACAATGGTTAATAAGGCTTGCTGTCAGGACACCTGCAGATTAGTAAGAAAAACACAGTTATGGAAGAAGTTACATTAAACTATTACGAGAATCACAGTAGGGGAAGTAGAGGAGGTCCTAACCTAGTCTAGGGGTCAGGGAGTTGCCAGAGAAACAAAGCGAGACACTAGTTAAAGGCAATAAAGGCAAATTTTATTCACTAACTAGTGTAGTAAGGGAATGAGACATCAGTATAGATCTGAGCTCAATTCTGAATTCTGGAAAGACATCTGGGGATTTATAGCCAACAAGCAGAATGAAAGGGTCAGTGGGTGGAAAATTACTAAGAGGGACATATGGGTAGGGGGATTCTTGCTGAACCCATCTAACAGGATTCTGATAAAGGCAGGCCAAAGACTTAGACATTGAGGGAATGAAGAACTTGATCAGATATAAAGCATGGTCAGATAACAAGAGTGGGGAGAATGTCACTAAACTGACTTAGTAGGATTCTTACTAAAAGGGGCCTCAGTAGGCCAAGACAGGGCCCAAGGACGAGGCCCAGTCAAAAAGAGGACGCAGAGGAGCCTGTCTAAAGTTCGGTCAAGGAGAGAGTCTTCGTCCAAGTTTTTGCAGAAAGAAGTATTTAAACTGAAAATTGAAAGCTGATTAAAGTTGGATGAGGGCATGGTGTAAGCAGAAAGAAGAGTCGGTGTGAAGTTCTCAGAGGTGAGGTGAGGTGAGCATCGTATAGCTGGGAAAGTAAAAAAAGCTGATTACAACTGGCAAATGAAATTTGAGGCAAAGAGAAATAGGAAATGAGACTAGAGACATAAGCAAAGGAGAGAATTGGAGGTGTTGTAAATCTGGTTAGAGGTTCAGATTTTTGTCCTAAGGCCCATGGGAAAGTTCTAACTGGGAGAGCAATATGATTTGGTTTCTCTAGCCTGCAGAGAGGAAGGTAGATTGGAAGGGGCAAGATTGGAGGCCAGGAACCCAACTGAGCACGTGCTACAGTAATTTGGGTGTGAGTTCATGTAACTTGGATGAGGGTGACAGCCTGGAGCTAGAGAGAAATGGAAGGATTAAGATATTTAGGAGATAGGAATAGCAGAACTTGGGGCGTGACTTTGTGTGAGCAGAGAGAAAGGTAAGAGTTGAGAATGACTCCTGGGTTTCTGATTTTGGCAACTGGGTGGATACTGAAATTAGTAACACTGATGGAAGAGCAACTTGTGGAGGAAGAGGATGTATTAGTTTGGGACATACTGGGTTTAAGTTGTATGACATTCAAGTTTGCAGCTCGGGTGTTGAAATGCTATTATCCGCAGTCCCACAGTGCCTTGCATTGTTGAAGGCTATTTAAGAATCTCCTGTCATTCCTCACTGGATCATCATGTACTTGTTCTGATGATTTGCCTACACTAAGTAATGGAAGCCAGAAGACAGAGATGTTGGAGAAGAGGTAGACAGGACAGAAAGGATGACATGTGGAACAGCCAGTAGAAAGAGAATGTAGGAACCACCAGATAGGATGACTAGTTTCTTTCTTCCCTCTTATCTTTCTGCAAACTCCCCAGCTATTAAGAACAAGATCAGGAGGTGTCATTCACTTCCCACAATCAAACTTTGCAAGAATTCACACACTGTGTATAGGATTAATAGTCTACAAGGAAGCTTTCCATAAATAGCCCAATTTATAAAGTGATTTGGGGGCAATTTACAGGTAAGATTAAGATGCCTTCCCATATACATGCTTCAGCCTGGAGAGATCTCAGAAACAAAGTTGAATGAGAAAATCAAGTCACAAAATGAAATTTATAAACACGGAAATCCTTTGATGATATATACACATATGTAAAAACATGGTTATTATTATCTGTAGGGAAAGAGTCAGAAGAATGGTATAATTGAGAACAGCAAACAAGACTTCAACCATATTAATAAAGATTTTTTTTAAAACTTAAGGATTTGAAGCATATTTGGCAAAATGTTAACATTTGTTAGATCTGGGAGTTTGGTATATGTATTAGTTTTAAGTGATTCATTAAAAGGGCGGTATAAATTCTTTCTTACAAAAAATATTCCAAATAATATATGTAGATGCTCTCCGCTCAAGGAGGTGCAGATTTACACCCCCTCTTCTAAGGATGGGCTAGACTTACTGACTCAGTCAAAGACCAGAGTAGGGAAAGGGAAAAATGGTATTCACAGTGCAGAAGTCTGGCAGACACCACCTTGACCAAGTGATGATGCTTAAATCACCAGGAATGGCATGTGGCTCTCATGCACCCCCTGACATGATGTGACAGGAAGGTCACTTCACCTCTGCAGTATGCTTTCCCGAAACCCATAACCCTGGGTAGTCACATGAAAAACAATGGACAAACCCAGATCGGGAAGCATTCTAAGTACCTGCGCAGTGCTCCTTAAGACTGTCAAAGTCGGGCCGGCCCGGTGGCGCACTGCTACAGTGCGCCGCTTGGGAGCATGGCGGCGCTCCCACCGAGGGTTCGGATCCCACATACAGACCGGTTCCCGCTCACTGGCTGAGCGAGGTGCGGGCGCAGCGCCGAGGGCTGCGATCCCGTTGCTGGTCCTGGTCCGGTACGGGCGCGACACTGAGGGTTGCGATCTGTTGCCGGTCACGAGAAAAAGACAAAAAAAAAATTAAATAAATAAATAAAAAAGACTGTCAGTCATAAAAGCCAAGCGAAGATTGAGGAACTGTCACAGACCACAGGAGACTGGCAAGACTTGACAGCCAAATACAACGTGGTACCCTGGATTGGAATCTGGAACAGGAAGAGAACATTAATGGAAAAGCTGGTGACATCCAAACAAAGTATGGAGTTAACAGAAATGTACCAATGTTGGTTTCTTAACTGTGACAAACATGCCTTGGTTTTAGAAGATGTTAATAACAGGGGAAACAGAATGACAGGATATATGAACACCGTACTATTTTTGCAACTTTTCTGTAATCTAACCTTATTCCATTTAAAAAGGTTTTTAAAAATTTTTTAAGTGACTGTATGTCATCAAGAACCCTCCAACTCAAAATGAAATCAATAAATCATCTGTGCCTTTGAGGATTGCAGCATATTATGAAAGTACAGTGCTTCCTTGCTTCCCGGCCCTGCTAAAGAAGGAAGTGTACCATGGAAGTCAGTTTTTCAGAAAATTGAAACTAACCCTTCAATCACAAAGAATGTTTTTATTTTCAGCTATTTTTTGATGGCAAGCTTGTAGCAATGGATGACAAACTTCATTCTCCTCTGAACAGAGGACACAAGAGTAATTGAATCCTTCCTGGGTGACTCAGGGTCACCCGTGTGAACATCTGTTATTACATTACCTCAGACAAAGCTCAGTCCTGCCTTTCATGTTCTTTACTGTAGCATGGAGTTGGAAATGTGGGAGCCATCTCCCTACAGCTAAGAAACAGCTACAGAAAGACTCCAAAAGATTAATGTGGATTAAGAATAAGACAGGTACTTATGCAACTTCAAGTGAGCCAACACTCCATAGAGAGTATCTTCCACCTTCTTAAATAAGCGGTCTAGCAGAGGAGAGGAACTGGCAGCTATTTTTCTGTGTCACTGCATATCCTCTGGACAGTAATTGAAGACACCAATAACCCAACTCATCTCATTCCAGGCAAGGGAAGCAGGTGGAGATGAGGGTTAACTCACTGATATTTTCCTGAAGGATTTTAAATTGTGACCTTATCTATCTTGATTTAAAAAGTATTTTCTTTAAGTATATCAGAGGGGAATTATTTGGCTCCTACTACATGAGTAAGTGTCAAAGCCAAAGAGGCAGTATGATGTGAAACTTGGCAATAGGCAGTCAGAGAAGTAAAGAGAGTTTGGGAGGAAGGGGGGATTAAAATTCTGCCCCCAGCAGAGGTATTTCTCACCAAGTCTTTTTCATGACCCTGTTCAGGAGTCACTTGCCAGCTGTTGCTCCCTCCCTTGGAAGACCATGTCTCCTTGGAGCCCAACAAGTGCCCACCTTCAAAGCTCAGTCAAGAGATTGGCCCCTCTTCTGGAAAATGGTCTTTGCCCTGCTCTCTTTCCCAGCTTGTCATTCAGTTAACCTACCAACCTTTACTTAATCCGACATGGAGATAGGATTTAGAGTATCTTCCTAGTGCTTCTTTCCCTTGTATTACCTCTGCAACTCAAATGTAAGCCCTCTGAGGACTACAGTCTCTATTTTCTGCCTCTATTTAATTATTCAAGTCACCTTGTACCATGTCAGTCTCGATAAATATTTCTGGATTAGCTGATTGTGTATGAAATAATAATACCAAGTAACCTGACTAGGAAGTAGGTGATAACTTTCAAATTATTAGTACAGACAGGAGATATTAAGGGATTATCAAGAAGCTTCCTATCGAATGTCCAGCCACTGTGTCACCTGTTTGCTGAAGACAGGACTCAAGCTTTCATCAGCATCATGAATATGAACAAGCTAGAATGAGGCCAGAGGTTTGGACCTGAAATTGTCAACTAACTAATTTTGAACAAAAGTCTGACTAAAGGAAAAATATTTTAATGTCCATACTTTTTCTCCATTCCTCTAAGTATGCAAAAATCTATACTCCATTTAGAGCAAGGTTTCTCAGCTTCAGTACTCTTCACATTTTGGATCAGACAATCCTTTGTTGTGGAGGGCTAGCCTGTATTATAGGAGGTTTGGCAGCTATGGTTGCTAGAGTTAGCAAATTAAAATACAGGATTACCAGTTAAATTTGAATTCCAGATAAACAATGAATAATGGTTTTGATATAGTTATGTCCTGTGCAGTATTAGCAGTATCCCTGGACTCCATTTACTAAATGCCAGTAGCATGACACCCCCACCCCCTGCCAAGTTGTGACAACCATAAATGTCACCAGACATTGGCAGACATCCCCTCGGGGAACAAAATTGCCCCTGTTGAGAACCACTGAATCAGGGTAACTCATCAGAAACTTCTTTATCTTAGCTTCCTGAAGAATAACTTTCTCTGGTGAAGCATCAATGAAAGAATTAGCCGTAGAAAGAACTCTTCCACACAACTTGCTTAAGACATTTTGAACACATTTTTTATTCTGCTTCTTAATGCCTCTTGGGATCAATTCCCTTTAGGCTTTCATGCCATGTAAATTCTTGGCTCTCTTTCAGAATTAGCAGGCTCATTTCAATTAGTTAACGTAAATTATGAAACCTGTCATATTTTCCTTAACTGCTAGAAAGCTTAGAGTGAATTTAATGCTCAGTTGCAGAAACCATCTAAGCTCACGTGGCTAGTATTTTTTTTAAAAGTGCATAATGACTTTTATATGCCACTTATTTTTTAAATCCTTTACAAATATTAAGTTTTTAATTCATTCTATCACTGTAACAACCTTACAGTTAATACTGTTATTATCCTTCCTTTTAAAGATAAGGAAATAGGGATTTTTGTTGTTGCTGCTGCTATTCCTATGAACCATTTCCTATTTTGTCATCATCCGTATTTTACATGTAAGCCCGCCAGATTCTGTTTGGAAGTGGAATTGGTATAAGTTACGTCTCACATGCCTACATCACTTCAAGTCCTCTCAGCCTCACCTGTCTCTATTCCAAATGTCCCCTTGGCAACCAGCTCCAACTACCTCTTTCAGGTGCACCCTCCCAGAGCCCAGGCCACGTGCCTCTCACCTCTGATCCTGGGCTTCCCTGTTAACCCCAACGTGTGGGATGCTTCAGATCCCAGAATCGCACAATCCAGAATTGTACGGAAGTTAACACCTCATGGTCAAAATGTTGCCAAATGGGAGATGGAAACTGATAGAATCATTTGTTCTCTTCTCTTTACTCCAGAGATACAGCTTGTCAGAGGATAGGCCTCTAAGACACAGCAATCAGTAGTACTTAGTGGCAACCAGCTCTGCAATGCCTGCTCAAATTTCTCTCTTCTTTAGGCCTCTAAGACACAGCAATCAGTAGTACTTAGTGGCAACCAGCTCTGCAATGCCTGCTCGAATTTCTCTCGTCTGCCTCAGTCTCCTCTCAATTCTGCTCCTTGGGATAACCCTCCCTAACGAAGTAGTAGTGTGGGCTGGCCGGTTTGCTCAGTTGTTAGAGCATGGTGTTATAACACCAAAGTCAAGGGTCAAGGATTTGTATCCCCTTACCAGCCAGCCACCAAAAAAAGAAAACAAAAAACCCAAAAGTAGTAGGAACATAGTATTGTCAGGCTCTGTTTTCTAAGGAATCCAGACTAAGGATTATAAATACTTATAAATAAAATCACACTGAATGGAAGTTTATTTAGTTATTAACTTCAGAATTTGCAGTATTCATTGTGGTCCAATCAAAACACAATTCTGGGGATTTGATTTCCTGTTTCCTGTGACACCTTGGATTGAGATCTGAAGCAACG
The DNA here is from genome assembly GCF_000696425.1 of Galeopterus variegatus. Lineage (NCBI taxonomy): Eukaryota > Metazoa > Chordata > Mammalia > Dermoptera > Cynocephalidae > Galeopterus > Galeopterus variegatus. Next base: position 8,697 of record NW_007726140.1, on the reverse strand, counting down.
AAGATCTCTGGCACATTAGCAGGGCTGCTCATGCTTTTGATGATGATTCACAGTCTAGATGGTTTGTCAGTCACCTGTACTGAATTCTGGCTCTGGGTCCAAATTTGACGAGCACGTTATGTGGACAACCTGATCCCCCAGATTTATAAGCTATATTTAAGAACTAGCTGTCCTATAAACAGAGTGCTGCCTAGTTTCGTCGAGTTCATTTATTCTCTTACTTGAAATACATGTGGCTTCAAGAAATATGAGTGCCCATAGGGCATTCTCATTGAAAGTTCAGTTACTTATGACCCAGGGTTTTTAAATATCGAGGTTATACCCCAGTGGTGTGCACTGTTCAAAGAAAGTTTCCATTCACCTTTGTGCCAAAAGAGATAGAGAATCAGAGTGGTGCATCTGAGGAAACATCCCAAGGGCCAATGGAAAAGAAAAACTCAACATCATCTCAAGCGGAAAATTTGGAGACTCATCAAGAAGTGTCATTTGGGAACAGAGTAGTTCATCCCTTGTTGGATTTTAACATTTTTATTCCTTGGTCTTAAATAAAGAAATTGATATATAAACTCTGGTGGTTAAGGCGACCTTACTAACCTTGGTACTCTGACTGCCTGAGGATTGCACTACCTCTTAGAAGTTGGGCTAATGTGTATGGATGCTATCTTTTGCCTTTTTAATAATTTTTTTAAAAAATGAATTAGCTCTGCTATGCATACTCTTTGGATGGGGAAATAGGAGCTTCTCCAGACTTTTAAATTTGTAATAAAGTCAATTAAAAAAAACCCAAACACACAACTCTGGAATGTTATCCCTAGAAAGACCTTAAGGATATTGAGGCCGACCCTGCCATCTTTACAGCTGAGGATGTCAACATCCAGAGAGGGAAGGGTGTTCCTCAAGATCATGTGCTCTGTCAGTGGCATGTGAATATAGCACTAACATTCATTTAGTGTCTACAATGCCAGATTCCCAGGTACATTATTTCATTTCATGCTTAAAAATTGGGTAATTAATATTATCATCCCCATTTTATACATTAGACACAGAGGCTCAGGAAAAGTGAAGTGAAATGTTCAAGGTTGCAACAGTAGCAAATGGGAGAATCAGGTTCAACCTAGACCTCCAAACTCCACATGTCTAGTTCTTTCCCCAGCTGCCTCCCATGGTCAGGAAGTAGGTTCTGGCTTCCTGGGGACCCCATGAAAAAACATCAGCTTCGGAGGAAGATAGGCTTGAATTCAAATCCTTCCTTCACCACTTAATAGCTTTGTTAGATCTCAAGTGGGTGACTTAATTTCTCTGAGCCTCAATTTTTTCATTCTAAAAATGGAGAAAAGAACATTGACCCATAGTGTGGCTGTGAAGATGAGATGAAATAATACTGTATGTGGAAATATCTCATCACAGTGTCAGTATACACCAGGGCTTAATAAATGTTAGCCAGTATCAATTCTCCGGAATCAAAGATGCCTACCAAAAGCAATATCAGCTTCTACTTTGTAGGTATTAAGTGCTAGAGATGGTACTAAGCATTTTCTACTGAAGAAGAAATTTCTTCTAAACATCCTACCCTCATGGAGGGAGGGAAGAAGGGAATGTCGGCTACATCCCAATTTCTTATTATCTCTAATAATAGGTCATAAACTTTAGCCTGTTGAGTACTCCCTTTTTGAACTTTGCCATATCTGTGAGGCAGTTTTAAAACTTAAATTTAGGGGCCGGCCCGGTGGCGCACTGCTACAGGGTTCGGAGGTTTCGGATCCCACGTACAGACCGGCCACTCACTGGCTGAGCGAGGTGCGGGCGCAACACCAAGGGTTGCGATCCCGTTGCCGGTCACGGTCCGGTACAGGCGCGACACTGAGGGTTGCGATCCGATGGCGGTCACGAAAAAAGACAAAAAGGAAAAAAAAAAATTTAAATTTATAGGTTAGCTTTTTTCTTTCTTTCTTTCTTTCTTTTTTTTTTTTTTTTGGAAGCTGGCCAGTATGGGAATCTGAACCCTTGACCTTGGTATTACAGTATCACCTGAACTACTGGCCAGCCCTATAGTTTGGTTTTGTCTGAAGCAATAAGACTTTGAAATTACAGGTTTGATGTGCTAGTTATATTTTTTTCTTATTACATTCAAACATTGTACATTAACCATTAAAATATAAAAGTGTTATTATTTAAAATACTCCAGAAAAAATATAAGATATATAGAACAAGATTGGCAAAATGTTGATCACTGTTGAAACATGGGGCTTATACCATTCTCTAATTGTATGTATCTTTTGAAATTTTCCATAATAAAAAAAAGCTTAAAAACTAAAATAAAACACCCTATGAAACCTGGGAGTGGGGTTAGGGAATGTTATCTCTCAGAGACTAAAATCATATTGTCACAGTTTGGGAAACACTGGCCCATAATACCCACTAGAAGGTCACCGTCATAGGACGGGAGTGGGGTTAGGGAATGTTATCTCTCAGAGACTAAAATCATATTGTCACAGTTTGGGAAATACTGGCCCATAATACCCACTAGAAGGTCACCGTCATAGGACAGGCACTCAGGCTTCATTCTTCTTTATGGGCTGTGTCCCTGTACTTAGAACAACTAGTCATACAGGTAAATTAAAGTTTGCAGAATCAATGAATGAATGATTATCAAGCCTTTTATCGTCCTTGTGGCTTTTAGCTCTGTCTGCTTGGATGTCCTAAACTGCTAATTCTCCCCTAGCAGGTGAAAAATAAGTTAACACGGAAAATTTCACCACCAAAGGATTAATTCTGCAGAAAACAGTCTAAACTGAGGAGCTCCTGCTGTTTTCCTTTTACCGTTATGCCATTTGGCTTCCATTACCATGAAGAACATACCTAGAATTTTAACAAATTCCCACAATCACATTTGATTGTCATTGGACATTCTCTGTTAAATGAGGTTGAATGATATTACTTGGCTACGGGTATGTATTTTGTCAAAGAATCTCTTAGCAGATGCTATTAAGAATAAGCTTCATAGCCGTTTGTCTCAAATGGCTTATGTGCCATAGGTCTGGAAAAGGAGAATGAAGTGAGGTGGCCTCGTGAGCCAGAAATGACTATTGTAATTGATGAGTCTCACATACACCAGCAGGCTAGCAGTGTCTGCTTTATGCTGTTCCAGAGCACCCTCTCCTACTCACACCTGGAGCCAAGCAGCCCCTACCAACTTGAGTCTGGTATCTAATTAGCTATCTCAATTAAAGGTTGAATACACTAGAAGTCTAAATCTATTCCAGGAGGATAGAAAGGCTTTGGCAGGATAGCTTTTTGTGTATATAATTAGTTATCCTAAAAACAGTAATAGTGTGCTTCTTTATTATGCAAAGCAATTAGTATTATGCAAAATACTGTTTCAAATTATAATGTCGTTTTTTTCCTTTGCTGAAGGATATGGGCCAAATTTCTATTAAATACTCATATACCTTTTGAATCTTCTTCTTTATTCAGTGTATTTCTTTTAAACACAACAATAACAGAGATTATATGACTAATTTAAAGACTGCAAATAGCAGAAACAATAAAAACAAAAAAAATCTGAGAAATTAGAGCAGCATTTCTACTCTGTCCCCACAAAATACAAATACAGAAATTAGGTTTCTACTCCCAAAATCGTTATTGTGGAAATAGCTTTTTCTCTTGCTTATAGAATGAAAACAACTCATTTCACTATTTTTATGGCTCTTTTTTAGAAATGGGGTGGCCCAAGGATAGAGAATGAAGTAGATGCATTGTTGGTGGCTCAGCAGCTTCTAAAACACATCAGCACCATATGATGCATGATGTGTATTAAGCCATGCAACTGGATCACCCAAGGCAGAACTGAGGATCTATCTCATGGCTTGTGGAGAAAACTAAACTGACTGCATTTTTTCCAAGGAAGTGATTAGCAGGAAATAGTCAACTTAAAAATTCTGCACAGAAATAAAATGTGAATGGTTCATAAATGAATGAAAAGATGTTCAGTCTCACTCATACTTGAAGAAATTAAAATTAAAATAGTACTTTCTCACCTCTCTGTTAGTCTGTTGAAATAGCCTGCTAATAGGTCCCCCTATTTCCATTCTTGTAGACAGAGCAATCTTTTAAAAACAAAAATCTGATCATGTCTTTCCACTACTCAAACCTTTCATTGGCTTCTCAATTCACTTTATAGATACATTTTAACATCAGTTACACTATGCTGTATATAATATTCTGCAACTTTTTGTACTTGTGATGTCTTTGAAATCTTTTCAAGTCAGTACATAGGGCTGTATCTCATTTTTAGCTGCTGTATAATATTCCACTGTGTGGCTAAAGTCATTTAGCTATTTTATTAGTGAACATTTAGATTGTTAACAATTTTTGGCTGTCATAAATACGGCTGCAATGAACATCCTATATGTGCCACATTACTGTCATGTGAGAGTGTTTAAGGAAAATACCAACAGGTAATTTTCTAAAAACTTAATAGCCACTGCCAAATTGCCTATTAAACTAGCTGTTCAGGCTACTCCCCACCAGCAGGGTGTGACAGTACCTATTGACTCACGACTTTGCCAATACTTGCTTCTAGGTGCTTTTTACTGTTCCACTGACATATTTGTCTATTCCTGCAGGCTCATACTATTCTTAAATTCTGGGAAATTCTTGTCTATTCTGCAACTATTTCTTTACATACTGTATCTCACCATCCTCTCCATTTTCTACTTGTAAATAGTAGAACTTTTGATTCTATACTTTGTCTCTTAATTTTCCCTTCATACTTACCATCTCTTCAGCCCTTTGTATGGCATCAGGGAGAATTCCTTGGCTCAATCTTTCAACTCACAAATTTGCTCTTCAGTAATGTCCCTTATAAAATACCAGTTCCAACTGGTATCCTTGTGGTGCTGCTGCAGCAGGCCGCAGAGCCCGGGCAGCACACAGATCAGGTGAGCCATCCCAACTGTTGGCATGGCTCAGGGGCTTGAGCAGCAGCCATGCGGGCATCCAGGAGGCCACTGAGCACCATGATCAAGGGGCCCCCCTTGGTTCAGGCAAGTGCACCCTGTCATTGTGCATCATCAAACACTTCAAACTGAAGTGCCTCTCCAGCGGGGACCTGTTCCAAGACAGCATTCTGAGGGACACAGAGACTGGTGTGCTGGCCAAGACTCTCATTGACCAGAAGAAGCTCATTCCAGATGATATCATGACTCGGTTGACCCTCCATGAGCTGAAACATCTCACCCAGTTTAGCTGGCTGTTGTACAGTTTCCCCAAGACACTTCCACAGATGGAAGCCCTGCATAGAGTTTATCACATACACCAGGTGATGAACCCAAACTCACCCTCTGAGGTCATCAAGTAATGCCTCATTGCTCACTGGATTCATCCCATCCAGGAATACAACCTCGAATTCAACCCTCCCAGAGCAGTGGGTATTGATGATCTGGTTGGAGACCCTCCCATCCAGAGAGAGGATGAAGACCAGAGATGGTTATCAAGAGTTTGAAGACATATGAAGCCCAAATGCAACCAGTCCTAGAATCTTACCAGAAGAAAAAGGAGTTGTTGGGCTGGGTCACAGACCCTTCAAACCTGTTGTGCAGGCTAAGACACAGACCCATCATATGTAGACTGGGCCACAGACCCCTCATATGCAGGTTGTGAGCTAGGTAGTTGGAAAAAGATCCTGGGAGCTGTTGGCAATGTTCACGTGCTTTATTTCAATGTGAGCTCAACCCCCAGTGGATCAGAGCCATTGTTTTTTACACTGGAGTCAGATAATCAAGGAACTCATGGGTGTGAGTCACACAGCCAAGGAACACCTGAATGTACATGCACAGTTAACATATTTACATAAGACAGGCTGAGTCACGCTCAGCCAGATACGAGGTGAGGGAGCCTGACCAGTCTGTCACCATTTCCTTCACAGGAGTGCTGGAAACATTCCCCAGAACAGAAACTGACAAGATCTGACCCTACACACATGCTTTCCTACAGTTCCACAAATAAACAGAAAGCATCAGTTATTTCATGAGGAAAAATGCATGTAATTATCAAGATGAGCCCAATCTCCTTTTTGGTTCATTTAGAAGCTCCTTGTTCTAAGACTCCAGCATGTATAAATTCTTTGAAAATTATGTTACTTTCTACTGATTTTGTTCTGGATATTAAGGATGTACCAAATGAGTGAGACACTAAGATTTATCTTTTGAAATTGTCTAGTGTGTTTCATTCAGTTATCCTCTGTGTATGTGCAATTCAAAAACATCAGGAATGTCTAAACTTTAAAAACTTCTTTTCAAGTGAAATTAAAAGAACAATTGGTAGTAATGCAACTTTTGTTCAGTATAAGTAAGTGGTTGATAAGGTTGCCATATTTTTCTGGAAAAGTTAAAAATTGCATTATACTAATTTGGTGAAAGTATCTCATTGGAGGCTTTTGTGTAGACTGATGACAAAAAAAGATCTTTCTAGCCCATGGGACATGGTTTTGTGATATACCATAGCTATAAAATTCCAGAGAAAAACAATTGGATTTACAGATCAGTTGCAGAATGCAAATTTATTCTTGCCTTTGAACAAAGAAACCTGTAAGCTGGCTATATAAGCTGTATTTGTTTTATTGTTAAACATTTTTAGTTTTCATACTCAAAACTTTCAGTTTGCTATAAAAATATATCAAATAGCATTTAAGACATGTTACTTTGACATGACTTTCTTTTGAAAATACATATGTACTGAGGGATATGATGTATGTTATAAATTGATATTATGATATAAGTTCTTGAATAAACACCAAAGTTGAATGGATTTTCTTCAGTGGAAAAATATAATTGAAGCCTTATGTTTTTAGATGTTACTCAGGTTAAGAAATGTGTGCTTTAGGACCTACTTGCCAGTTCTCTTTTTGATCCAAATGTTCAATGTGACTCGATGAGTAACAAAGTATTAAAAAAAGAGATGCAACAGCACGAGTAAAAGAACTATGTAACTACACGGCACTACATAAAATAAGCATACTTTGGGAGATAAGCATACTTTATCATTAGGAAATAGATCAGGCATGCCTAGGGGAAGGTTCCCTTAAGAAAAATAGCATAAGGTTATAAGGTATACATTAGTCTCTGTTACAATAAAATTAAACTTCAGAAAAAATATCAGTTTCATCTACCTATTCAGTTTTTTATTATAAGGATCAAATTTTAATCTCAATGGCCTTTAGTTGATTTGTAACTGTTAAATCCTCCCACGTCTATAAGAAAACTTTATTTATGCTGATTCTTAATTCCTGCTTTGCTTGCTCTATTATTTATCTCACTCAGGTGTTAGTTCCTCTATTTGCTGTTTGTCATGCTTCATAGGGCAGGTCTTCCTTGAACATGTGGTATTCTTCACTGTCATCTTCTTTATGGTTGAGATCCTCCATTAGACTGCATCCCCGGTCAGTAGGTGTCATCTACTTGGGGAAATTGCTGCTCTAGATTGTCCTCTGGCCTGTTTTCAGGAAAAGCAGAAGAAGGACAAGCGACTGGGTGAGATTTCTCTGTGGTGTACAGGTTCGGTACCTTCTGGCAATGGCTTGCCTCATGACACACGGCCATGCCTGTCTAATTTGGGCTCCCTGGCAAAAACTCTTACCTGGAGGCTGACACTTTGTCACTGCTGTTTTTCTCAAGGGTAGATAGGAGGGCATCAGTGGAAGATGAACTACCTGACCTCACCTGCAGCAGTGCCCCAAGGACCCACATGGTGTCTGTCCTTGACACCCTTCTTCTCCTGGTGTCTTGCTCTTTTGGGGATGGAGCAGTTTTGGTGTTCCCTCACCTTTTTAAGTAATACTTTTCTGTGCACACTGTAGGTTGGACTTTCTGTCTTTGGATCAATCCAGTCTACACTCCATTCTTTAGGATTTATCCTGGTTTCTGGTTCACTGAAAGTTTTACTTCTTATTCAGGATCATCAGTCAAGGCCCTTGCTGCAGGAGTGAAGAAGCTCCAGGATCTCCTCAGTCCACCATTCTGAAATGGAACCAGATGTCCTTGTACACCTCAAAATACAAAGTCATCAACCTCCTAGAGCTGCAGCTTTCAATTCTGGTTGCACATTGGAATCATCTGGGGAGCTAAGACCGAATACCGATACCCCAGACATTTTGATTTAGTTGATAAGGGGTAGGGGCATTGCTATGTTAGGTCTATTTTAAAAGCTCCCCAGCTTTTTAAAACCACTCTTCTGAAATACCAGAACTGATGCCTCTGAGAGGGCCACCCTTCAAAACAGTCTTCAGCAGAGGCTCAAAACTACCTGCCAGGCTCAGCAGCTGGAACATTCATCGTAAAAGGCTGCTCTGCCTCCTTGTCACATTTTCCCTCTTACACATGGTTATCTAAACAATGGACAGTTCGATCATACCTATTGAAGATTTAAACAGGATTCTAAGATGGCGACGGGTCTGGAGCGGCCATGACAGGAGACAGCGCGATCCTGTGAGCCGTGCGCTGTGATACCAGAGTATTGATTGCATTTCCAAGAGCAACAAAAGGTGAATAATTCTTTCAACAATGATCCTACATCGACAAACAAGTGGCAGCAGGTTCGAGGTTTTGGGGCCGACACAGAGGAGGACTCCTGAGAGCGCCCAAGCCCGGCTGCGGGAACCAACGATCAGCTCAGACAACAAAGGCAAGGGAAGCCAGCGCA
>NW_007726139.1:1551182-1552767 GCF_000696425.1 Galeopterus variegatus | reverse complement strand
TTTCTCCATTTACGATGAAGAAAATGAGAGTTAGAAAGGTAAAGTGAATTGCTTAAAATTGCACAACTATTAATTTACAAGGTCAGAATTAAGTTTGGTTTGCCTGTGTCTCTAAAGTCTGAGCTCTTAATTATGTCATATTTTAGAGGACGTATTCTTTTTTTTTTTTTCCTTTTTGAGACCGGCCACACCACGCTCAGCCAGTGAGCGCTGTGAGCGCACCGGTCATCCCTATATAAGATCCGAACCCGCGGCGGGAGCGCTGCTGCGCTCCCAGTGCCGCACTCTCCCGAGTGTGCCACGGGCTCGGCCCTAGAGGACGTATTCTTGATTTTGTTATTAAAATCATGTTTGTTATTATCTGATCATAAAATTGGAAATACAGAAAATATTTTTTAGGGCCGGCCCCATGGCTCACTCGGGAGAGTGCGGAGCTGGTAGCACTGAGGCCACGGGTTTGGATCCTATATAGGGATGGCCAGTGCGCTCACGGGCTGAGCATGGTGCAGACCACACTGTGCCGAGGGTTACAACCTCCTTACTGGTCAGAAAAAAAAAAAAAAAGAAAATATTTTTTAAAAGTCTGTAGTGTCAATAAAAAAAAATAATAACTTCAGTGGTATTTTGGGGGGTATTTCCTCAATGATTTTTCTATGAATGACAATGTGTATTTAAGTGATTGAGATCATACAATATATCACATTTCTTTAGCCTGAGGGAAAAAAACATAATGTGATAAACAGTTGACATCCAAATAACCTTCGGACATTGTCCTTGTGCTGAATATTGTTTCTTAAGAGCCTCAAAAGAATGACCCTACAAAGAAACCTTACTCATAATAAATAAATGGTCAAATTTTGTATAGAATATTAAAATCACATTCAGCTCTATTTGTAGGTTTCTTTCATTAGACCCTGAGTTTCTTGAGGGCAGAGGCCATGCTTTGCTGAACCTTGAGTTAGAGCCATACAGCACAGCTGCTTAAATTTAGTAAGTACTTCAAAAAGATTTGTGGAATTGAAATGCATTTTGGCATCAGAAAAATTCTCCATGGCTTTTATAAGTAATGTTGAAATTCTTGAACAGCTGACATATGTAATTAGAGGAAGTTCTGAATGAAACAATTTGTAAGATACACTCTTTATGGTGGTACTTAGGATCAAAAAATGATAGCAATTTGAAGACTTTTTTTTTTTTTTCTGGAAAAAGAAGTACTTCTCAAATAGAATCCATTTCTATACATTCATTAAGATAACTCTACTCCTCTCATGTGTAGTAAAGAATCCTTAAACACTCATCATTTTGAGAAGTATTTATTGTCATTTTTACTTTTTATTGTGGAAATAGAAAAAATATTCTTTTGGTTTGTAATGGTTTGCTGCTCATTTTGGCATTTGACTCTGGTTATATTCATCAATAAAATCTGAGATAGGAACAATAACCTGCCTTTCTGTAGTGTTGACTATTTTCTTTTCCAAATCTTCTTAGGTTTTTAATGATTTTATCTTAGAAAACTTTGCATTGATTGTGTTTATTATTTGAACTAATGTTCTTATTTTATGCATACTGAATTAATTTTTTTTTT
>NW_007726139.1:1547971-1549516 GCF_000696425.1 Galeopterus variegatus | reverse complement strand
ATGTACATGGAATTCTCAAAACCTCATATGTGTTGAGACATACTTAGAGAACTCCTGCTAAAATGATGTTACTATGATCTGAAGTAGGAAAGACAAAGAGGCTCCTTGTGTATCTACAGGAAGATGAGTAAGGGGAAGGAAAGCTGTGGGGAGATGGATCAGGAGTCAGTTCCAACCAGCAGACACACCCACTGTGTGTCAGATTCTGTGACAAACTTGATGGACGCAGTGTGAAGTACACAAGTTCTGCCTTCAGGAAAACACAATTAACAAGTAGGGTTATTTATACACAGGCTGTTCTTCTGTAGAAAGGGCTGGGGAAGGATTCTTGATGCCTGAGCAGAGCCATGAAAGGAAAATTGGAATGAGCTAGGCAAAGAAGTTGCATTCAACGTGATTAAGATAGCATAGGCAAAGGCAAGAAAGAATGTGGTGTTTTGGGTAGCTAAATATATATTGAGTACCTGGAGCTTAAGGATCACATGAAGAGTGGAAGAGGTGAAGTCGGGGTGGGAACCAGAGACCAGATCGTAAAGGGTCTTTTCTGCCAGGCTATGGTTCTAGTCACATATAAATGCTTCTGGTTCCATGGATGAAGCACAGTCTTAGTTTGGGCTGCTATAACAGAATACCATAGACAGGGTGGCTTAAATAGCAAACATTTATTTCTTACCATTCTGCAAGCTGGGATTCAGAGATCAGGGTGCCAGCATATTTGGGTTCTTGTAGATTGGCTACCTTTTACCTGTATCTTCGTGTGTGTGTGTGTGTGTGTGTGTGTGTGTGTGTGTGTGTGTGTGTGTGTGGAGAGAGAGANTTTTTTTTTTAAATGGAGATACTTTCTGACTTTGGACATGGCCCATTGTTACATCACTGCAGGAGGCAGTCAGAATGGTCTGGGTTCCAACTGTCACTCAACTTTTTTACTTATATGAACATCAGGTTTCTATTTGTATGATAGAGACAACTACTTGGTGGTGCTTTGAGGATTCTATAAAGTAACAGGCAAAGACTTAGCCAACGGGCTGGCACATAACATGATAACACAGAGAAAGTTGTCTCAGCTGGGGGCAGTAGGGAATGGAAAAATGCTGGTCAAAGGGTACAAGTTTCAGTTAGAGGGGAGGAATAAGTTTTTGATATCTATTATGTGGTACGGTGACTGTAGTTAATAATAATGTGTATTTTAAAATTGCTAAGAGAGTAAAGTTCAAATGTTCTTACTACAAAAAATAAGTATGTGAGATGATGGGTATGTTACTTAGGTTTATTTAATTATTCCATAATGTATATATGTATCAAAACTTCATATTGTACCCATGAATATATACAATCATTACTTGCCAATTAAAAAAATACTGATTCCTTTTCCTCAAAGTGCAAAATGTAAGAAAAAAAAAAAAGAAAAGGAAAGAAATACAAAAACTAAGGCTTGCAAGCTTTTTAGAGAAGCTTCGTGTTCAGAAGGAATCAAATCTTGTAACATGTACATGGAATTCTCAAAACCTCATATGTGTTGAGACATACTTAGAGAACTCCTGCTAA
>NW_007726139.1:1545376-1546437 GCF_000696425.1 Galeopterus variegatus | reverse complement strand
TGTGTGTGTGTGTGTGTGTGTGTGTGTGTGTGGAGAGAGAGAGAGAGAGAGAGAGAGAGAGGAGACTTATTCCTGTCTCTTCTTATAAGGGCAGTAAATCCCATCATGAAGTTTCTACCTCCTGACCTAATTATCTTCTAAATCCCTCATCAATTGGGGATTCAGGTGTCCACATAAGAGGATGAATTTTGGACAGACATAAACATTAGCCACCACCCTCTCTGTTAACTCTGTAACTGGCCACCTTCTCATTGCTGTAATACGTCTGCCTCATTCCTGCTTCAGGGTCTCCGCACTTGTTATCGCTTCTACTTAGTCCCTCTTCCCCCAGATTTTGGTGTAGCTTGCTCCTTCTCACCACTCAGATCTCTGGAAAAAGCCCTTACTGATGTTTCTGTCTCTTAATAGTTCCCCCCTAACAATTCTCACATCCCATTGCTGTGCTGTCTTTCTCATAGCGTTTATAATGATTTGAATTTGTATCATACACTTTCTTGTTTATGTTTGTATTAATCCCCCTCCTACCATTAGATGGAAAGCTCCATGAAAGTAGCAACCTTTTTCCTGTTGTTCATGCTTGTAATTCCAGTGCCCAGATTGCATGGCACACCATAGCACCCAACAATTAAATCACAGATTTTCCCTTCTGTTGGAGAGTCCCAACATTTCTACACCAAACCAACTCCAACCTTCAAGAGGTATCTAGGGATTTCCTTTCCATTAGTCTCTCCTGCTTTCTCATTGCCCCCAGAATGTGGTTATTTTTTTACTGTTCTCTGACAGAGTACCTTGTACACTTCTGTTTTAACCTCAACATACTGCACTTAAATCATCTGTTTGCTTGTCTGCTTCTTCCATTTTATTTTGAACTTGCTGAAAGCCAGAACTATGCCAACTAGTCCTTCTATTACTAAGTGCCCAGCCTAGAGTCTGAAGAACAGTAGATACTCAGATTGTTTTCTTGTTATTGAGTGACTGTGAATAAGTGAAGGTGGATTGGAGGGGATTGAGACTAGAGGTAGGAAGCACAGATAGGAGCCTCTGATATCTACTGCTAGAAA
>NW_007726139.1:1539991-1544224 GCF_000696425.1 Galeopterus variegatus | reverse complement strand
TAGGAAGAATGACAGAACTTGGTGAATAATCAGTTGTAGGAAATGATGGAGATGGAAACATCTCAGATGACAAGGGTTTTAACCTTGGGTACTTGAGTGGACGGTGATGTCATTACTATGTCAGACAACAGGCAGAGAGCAGTACATTTAAATGGGAAGATGTGTTTAGTTTAGGTAGCTTAAGTTTGAGGCGTTTAAGGAATTTCCAAACGGACACATTCACTAGTTGGTTGTGCATATAAGTTTGGAGTACTGGAGAGAGAATGGGAATTAAAAATGCAGATTTGGGACAATCAACACAGATTAGATATTGAAGCTTCAGACTAGGCAAGCTTGCCCATGAAAAGTTATAAAGCAAAGGGATCAATAAATACCTGAGAACTAAATGTAAAATTTGCAAATAAGTTTCTCCTCTCAACATTCACATTCCTTTGTAAGCGTTAGTAGTTTTCAACAGATTTTTGAAGAAAAGTTTGTGACTCAAAAAGACTGACAGGAATCAGGTGTAGTAAGAATGGAAAATAGATTATTACTAACCTTAGGGAAAACCACTGAGGGAAACTAAATTCTTTAATTCTTGAGAAGTAGAGAACAAGAATAATTTAAGGCTTATATTCCAGCAAATAAATATCAATCTCATTGGACAAAAAATAATAAAAAAAAAAGAGCAAAGAGGGGGGATGTTAGATGACTGTCTGTTTACAAAATATCCTATCTTGCCTTGAAATAAAATTTTGTTTATTTTTAAATTTGGAAACTCTGGAAATTATCCAGCTAGGTTAGTGGCCTATGACTGTGAGTCAAATAGAGAACTTTCAGATGGGAAATGCTTCTTGAAGGTCGTTACATAATAACATGTAATTTATGTAGTGGATGCATGTAACGGCCTTCAAGAAGCATTTCCTACAGAGAGGTTAAACAACTTGTCACTATATTACATACATGCTACTATGTACACAAGGGTACTTCAGAAAGTTCATGGAAAAATGTAATCAAAAAATAATATGAATCTTTCCATGAACTTTTTGGAGTACCCTCGTACATTACATAGCACATTCTTCAAAAAGCCAGAAAATGGCTGAGCCAGAATATAAACCTAGGCAGTTCAGCCCTAGATGTGTATTCTTAATACACCTAAACCATTTCTTCTTCATTGGAGGAGCTACTACATGTTATGTTACTAGTCCAGCACCTATCTGGTTAAATGAGATTGTCTTCCACGACTTTTCTGAGGAAACTGGTATTTCTAATAGCATGGTATGCAGAAATATACATATCTAAAATGTTTTTTCCTAGATGCCTAAGCCAAGAGTCTCTGGAGGTCTTGGAGAAGGAGGCATAGGAGAGGCTGTGATGCAGGGAACCAGTGCCTAGAGACAGTGGGCGGGCCTTGGGCTCGCTCCTCGGGCCCCTGGTGGACTCAGAAAATCATTGCCCAACTTAGTTTGCATTACCCTGGAAATTAGGAGAGTTAGACCTAAGACCCAATGGAAACTTCATTATTTATTTCTTTTAATTTTTATTTAGATTTCACTTTTGCATTTCCCTGTCTTCTTGCAGCCTCCTGTATGCTCCTGCTACTATGTATAGTCTCTCCAAGATTCCACATTCAGCCATTGTGATTTGCACACATTGAGACATTGCCTCTAGAATCTTTAATGTCTTGAGTCATGCTGTGGTATGGAAACCATGGCTGTTACAAAGAACAGATGATCTGTGAGGTAGGGATGTATGCCAAAGAGAAACACAAAATAAAGCCCTGTCATAGAGTAATAGTTAAAGGGGGAAAGGAGAGAGAGACCTCTTTATTATCAAGCTACCTCTGAGTCAGTTTCAACAGACAGGGTGCTCAATTCCTTTCTAGCACAGGGTAAGAATTTTCTTCTGTACAAGAAAAAAGAGGAACTAAATAGGTTTTCTGTATGCTAGGTTCGGACAGCATCCCCGGAGATGTTTCTGTGACTGAATCAGGATGCTGTTCAGACAGCCTGGCAAAGCATATTTTCCCTTTTATTTAAAATGAAAGTTGAAATTAATATATCTCATATTGCTCCATGTCCTCTCATAACCTGTCATATCTCAGGGTCTCTATTGGAAACCACATAAACCTTATTGATAAGAGAAAGATTTGGCAAATATCATTACAATGTTCATTTTTAGACAATTTTTTCCATTGTCAAGCTACGCACTTTTTTTTATACATCTCCAAGGTTACCAGTTTTGGTTTTATTTTTTTCTTTCTTATTCATACAGTGATCAATGAAAAAAGAAGCATCAGGAAAGAAAAGGAAGACAAATAATGGACCCAAATTACCTACATTTTTAATCTTAAGTGATGCCTCATGACTAAACAAGATAATGTTGTATAACGGGGGTTTGAAAAAACTCATTGAGCTCAGCAAATGTCACATATTATCATAATTCATGATGCTGATCTCACAAGATGACATTATTATGATTTTTATTCCCTTTCCCGTGTGTCATATGCAAAGTTAAAAAAAGCAATGTGATTCAGTGGAATGAACTGGCCTGAAAGTATAGAGAATTTAGTTTCAATTTTGTTACAAGACTTTATGAATTTGATCAATAATGTCATTCTTAATTATATTTCACAGCAATGAAATATTCCTTAACTGTCAATAAGAAACTGAGAAAACATTGTAAGTAATTTATAAATGAGTGTATTGTATAGAAATAATCTTCTTTTAGTAAGAAGTACATGCACAATTCAGTGGAAGTCCTTCTTAAGATATGTTTCAATTATAATGGATATTTACAAATGAACTGCGTGCTGACTAGTGCTCATTTTTAGATATTTTAAATATAAATTATTAAAAATTTGAGGCAGTTATAGTAATTAAAATGCATTTATTAACTCCCAATCTTATCATATTTTAGTATTGTATCATCCATGACTTAAATAATTATTTTAGGTAATATTACAGATAAAATAAAGCCTCCCTAATTTCTTTTTGTTCTCCCCTCCTCAAAGACAACTATTTTCCTAATTGTACCATTCCTACATAATTATGTCTATAAAAAATACATAATATTATTTTGCATGTTATTTTATGTATATGTTATCAAACTGTGTATATATTATTCTGAAACTAGTCCCCCACCCTTAACTATTTTTATCTGATTTATCCATAGTACATAGAGTTATAGTTCATCATTTTAATTTCTCAATGGTATTCCAGTGTACAGATATAGAATAAATAATTTACATATTGCTGTGGTTTGAATGTCTCCCCAAGCCTCATGTTGGAACTTAACCCTCAATATGGTGGTGGAAAGTGGGGCCTTTAAGAGGTGATTGGATCTGGAGGACTATGCTGTCGTGAATGAATTGATCTATTCATGGAGTTATGGATTGGGATTGATCATTTAATGGGTTGTCAAGGGTGTGGTTTTGATGCCTTTATAAGGAGGGCAAGTCAGAAGATTAGCTTTCTTGCTCATGTGATCCATGCCATATGATTGCCTGAGTCACGATGGGACCCTGCAGACTTCCTACCCAGAAGAAGATTCTCATCACATGCACCCCCTGGACCATGGACTTCCCAGCCTCCAAAACTGAAAAAAATGAATTTAATTTCTTTATAAATTGCCCAATCTCAGACATTCTGTTATAAGCAACAGAAAACAGACTAATATATACATCTTTGGTGAACACTGAAGTTGCTGCCCAGATTTTCAACATTACAAACATCTCTGCAATGATTAATCTTATACATATCTCCCTGGGCATAGATGTGAAAATTTCCCTAAGATCTATATCTAGAAGGAGAATTGTTGGTTTGAAAATTATGTACATCTTTAAACTTACTATATATTGTCAAATTGTTCTCCAAAAAGTCCGTGCCAGTTTCAAATCCCAACATCTTTATATGAGAATTTCTCTGCTCCATGTATGTGATAATATTTGCATCAACAGAGTTTAATTGCCATTCTGGGGGTGTGAGGGATGTGTACATGGTATGCATGGAAATGGTATTCTATTTTTTATTTAATTTCTACTTTTTGATGACTAGTGAGACTAAGAATCTTTGAATATGATAACTGGCATTTGATTTTCTCTACTATAAATTGCTTCGGTCATACCTTTTGCCGATATTTCTATTGGGTTTTCTCTTTGTGTTGATTTGAGTTGCAAATATCTTTTCTCAGTTTTATAGTTTGTCTTTTATTTTGTTCTATGGGTTTTTTGTTTGTTTGTTTGTTTGTTTGTTT
>NW_007726139.1:1538169-1539031 GCF_000696425.1 Galeopterus variegatus | reverse complement strand
CAGTGTTGTTGGTACACTGACATTCATTATGTGCATGGTGTTACCTTAAGCTTGACTTCCTCCACCACTCACTGGAATGGTGATCTCCCGAATGTTTCCAGATCAGGCTGCATCCTGGGCCACTCCATTTACATATATAAGGATGGGCTTGCAGAAAATTAGTTCAGAGACTCATTGGCTCCTTGGTTCAGAGACTCACATATTGTCATCTGCAGCTATTCTAGACCTTGGGTCTACAAGCATATGCCTTCACCATTTCCCACTTTTGTGCATCCTTATTGCATTTATTTCTTTCTGCATCATTTAGATAAGCAAATCTGACTTATTTTTTAAAAAAATCTTTGGGGTCTCTCTTGGCAATATGAGCTTATTTTTTACATCTGTCACTACACTAATCGCATTTGCACATGAAGTAAACTTCTCATTTTCTTAAGGTAGGCGATGTATGAAGAACCTTCTGAATCTCCCAAAAAAATCCATCACATGGTTGGGATCTGGATTTAACAGGTGAGCTACACCAATACTTTCCCTGATCCCTACAGGTAGAACTACACACTTCATTCCTCTCTCTTCTATGCTATCCTGTACTTACTTCTCTTTTGTAATTATCAGCTGACTTATTTCATCTTTCCTTCTCAACTGTGACTTAAGAGCAAGTAATCTGATCTCAATAATATTGGTATCTCTGTGTTTTGTCCTAGTCCCAGTTATGTTCATAGGCCCCCAGCAGGTGTTTGTTTCATGAAAATTGAATGAATAGATTGGTAAATGAATGAATGCTTGACTCTCCAACCAAGAGAGTAATATTGCTTTTAACAAAGGTATAAACATTTAAACCTTCTTCTAGAGTAAATTTGTGAGA
>NW_007726139.1:1535288-1537810 GCF_000696425.1 Galeopterus variegatus | reverse complement strand
TCTGATCTCAATAATATTGGTATCTCTGTGTTTTGTCCTAGTCCCAGTTATGTTCATAGGCACCCAGCAGGTGTTTGTTTCATGAAAATTGAATGAATAGATTGGTAAATGAATGAATGCTTGACTCTCCAACCAAGAGAATAATATTGCTTTTAACAAAGGTATAAACATTTAAACCTTCTTCTAGAGTAAATTTGTGAGAAACCATTTAGTAATCCATGAATATACAAATATATGTATGTATATGCTATGTAAGAGATTTTGAATCCTTATTATAGATTTCTTGGGCAGCCTGATAAAGAAGGTAAAGTTATTTTCCCTCTGACACTGAGGTAAGTTGTGTATGTGACAGAGGGGTGGGTAAGGGAGGGAGAGGGTGAGGGGGAGAGAGAAAGAGAGAGAGAGGCTATGCTTATGTATATTCTTCCTGCACATGTAATCCAGATAAATCGATAGTTACTAAAATCAGAACTTGTGGATAAATCTTGAACAAAAATCTTATACTGTCTATCTGCTACAAACTAATAAGAAAAAAAAAAACATCTGCCAATTTATTATTCTGAGACAAAAGTTATCTTCAAAACATCCCTCTTACTAATCATAAGAGATAGTTAAATTCTCATAATGATACTTCACTACTTATATTGCTCTGGCTAAAGATGGGTCATAAAATAAATAGACTTGATGATGTCAGACAATAGGGATAGTTATTTGGTCTAATAAGCATCAGGTTAATGAATCCAAAGGCATGGATGTCACCCCTTGCAAGCCCAGTAACATTGCTTTTCCTGTGGTTTGAAACTGCTGTTCCCTATACTTCGGTCAAAACATATCTGAATATGTCAAACTCATTTATTTCCTTTTAGCACCAACATCTCATGCCCTCCTCTTCTCTTTCCTGCCCTTCTTTCTGTCTCTTCAGTTTTTGTCTTTTTTTCTTCCCTTCATCTATCACTTACTGTCTATAATAAACTAGGCAATTTCCCTAGGAGGGTCACAAAGTGCTATGAAAAGCTCTGCAAAAGATTTTATGCATCTTGAATCATCTCTCCAACCCAAATCACACTGGGTTAAGATATCTCCAACTAGGGGTACTACTGTTTACCATAGTAACCACTGCAGTCAGTGACCTAAAGAATAGAGTGCCCACTCAAGGGAGAGCTAGTGGGCATGTTCCCTCTCTCCACACTAAGAAAGGTACTGAAGAGAAGAGGTCTGAGAGATGCACTGGGTATCCCTGCACTGGGTACCTTCCTCAGCTCAGCCTTCTGCGAGTTTAAAGCCCCAGAAAAACTTAGAGGCTTAAAAAGAAGATGATGATCTTGGAGCAAGAACTGGAGAACAGGGAGCAGTGGTGAACAAAAACCCTGGGGGGCACATAAAAGGTTCTAGAAAATGTGTGTGCAGTGGGGGAGCAGCGGAGGCCAACCAGCAGAGGCCCAGTCAAATCAGATGGCAGAGAAAAACAGAAAGAACAGAAGGAAACACAGAACACTGCAAGACCAGGGCAGAGGGTGGGGTTTGGAAGGAAGAGGGGAGAGGATTAAGATGAAGGCTCATGAAATTTGCAAGGATTTTAGTACAAATTGGTTACTCCAGTCAGTAAAGGTACAAAAGAGATTTATTTTTCTCTTAGTGACATAATATAGGAGAATAAAAATGTTCATGAATAAAATCTGCTGCAATTAGAGTATCGCAACATCTGGGCTGAGATTCATATCTAATAATATTCTGCTTGTTGACCAAAGTTTGAGCTGGGCAAAGAAGAACTGTAGGTAGGGAAGAGAATTAGGTGCCATCCTCCATTTATAAAATGGCCCTACTGTTTCACAACATTTACTAGGCATTTCTTTGTCTTCTTTTTTGTTTGTTTGTTTGTTTTTGAAATGGAGGTTGCTTCCGCTACAAATCCTTCCTCTGATCTCTGATAGGCATTTCTCTCATATTTTCCCATTGCGCTCCGTACTTCACTTATTAATAGCACTTATCACACTGTATTAGATGGGCTTGTTCATCTTCTACAATCTTTTTGTGGCTGTATTAGTTTCTTGGGGCTGTTGTAACAAGGTACCACACACTGCATGAATTAAAACAACAGAAATGTATTACCTCACAGTTTTGGAGGCTAGAAGTCTAGATCAAGGTGTCAGCAGGGTCATGCTCCCTCTGAAACCTATAGGGGAGAATCTTTAGCTTCTGGTGTTTGCCAGCAATCCTTGGCATTCCTTGGCTTGAAGATGCTTAACTACAATCTCTGCCTCCATGGTCACATGGCCATCTTCTCCCTGTGTTATCTTTCTCCTCTTTTTATAAGGATACCAGTCATTTTGCATTAAGGGCCCACTCTACTACAGTCTAAGCTTGTCTTGGCTATTTACATCTGCATTGGCCCCATTTCCAAATAAATTCCCATTCTGAGATACTAGGGGTTAGGACTTTAACATATCTTTTTGGGGAGAGAGTGCACAATTCAACTGATAACAGTGGGCAAGGATTGTGTCAATTCCATCATTTTTACTTTT
>NW_007726139.1:1533061-1534732 GCF_000696425.1 Galeopterus variegatus | reverse complement strand
GTGCACAATTCAACTGATAACAGTGGGCAAGGATTGTGTCAATTCCATCATTTTTACTTTTGTATCCTTAGCAATTATCTCATTGCCAAGCGCATAGGACATGTTCAGCAAAAATTTAATCTATGAAGAGGGGACTGAGGTTGTACAAAGATACCCATATTCTATTTCTGTATAAAAGAAATTCATGTGGAGAGGGCAGAGGGGTAAGCTGCAGGAACTGTTAGGCCCTTCCAACTCCATGGTTCTATGATTCTTCTGTCTCAACACTGGTTTGGTTTCAGTTATTTAGAAATGGCCTGGCTGGTTTGCTCAGTTGGTTAGAGTGTGTTGCTGATAACAGCAAGGTCCCAGGATTCGATACCTGTACTGACCAGCCACCAAAAAAAAAAAAAAAGGAAAGTAAAAAGGCCTGTGAACAGTAACTGATTACTGATTACATCACTGTAACCCTCAAAGGGCAGATATCTTAGTGCCTAAAACTCTGTACCTGTTGTCTGGAGCTTTAGGGGATTTTAAAGGTCTTTGCTCTGCATCTAAGTTGACTTGTTTTTAGACTACTCAGAAGAGCGGCAAAGAATCANACTTCCATATGATCCTGCAATTCCACTATTAGATATATAACCAAAGGAATGGAAATCATGTTGAAGAGATACCCACACTCCCATGTTTATTGCAGCTCTATTCACAATAGCCAAGGTATGGAACCAACCTAAATGTCCATCAATGGATGACTGGATAAGGAAAATGTGCACTATATATATATATGCACAATGGAATACTACTTAGCCATAAAAATAATGAAATTCTGCTGTTCACAGCAGTGGATGTGCTTGGAGAAAATTATGCTAAGTGAAACAACCCAGGCTAAGAAAGAGAAATACTGCATGTTCTCAGTCAAAAGTGGGAGCTGAATAAATAAACAATAAAGAAAGAGAAAGAGAGAGAGAAAGAAAGAAACAACAATCACAATAACACATTGAACTTTTAGGAGAGAACAGAACTGTGGTTACAGCAGTGGAAAGGGGAAGGGGGAGAAATAAGGGGGTTAATTAGAAATTAATGAGAAATTGGTTAATGGACACAAACAATGATTATGTATTGTTCCTTGCTATTCTCAGTTCTGAAAGACAGGCAGGAATGGAAACGTGGATNTTCACCACAATTGATTTTCTTCTTGATGAAGAAAGTAGAGGAAGAAAAAACATAAATGATGATACCATTCAGGAAGAGTGCTTGAAGAAATAGATCCGAAATGTCCTTGATGAAAGGAAATGCAAATCAAAACCACTTTGAGCTGTCATCTCACCCCAGTTAGACTGGCTGTTATCAAAAAGACAGAAAATAACAAATACCAGCTAGGATGTGGAGAAAGGGGGGCCCTCCAACACTGTTTGTGGGACTGTAAGTTAGTACAGCCATTATGGAGAACAATATGGAGGTTTCTTACTACAGATAGAACTTCCATATGATCCTGCAATTCCACTATTAGATATATAACCAAAGGAATGGAAATCATGTCGAAGAGTTACCCACACTCCCATGTTTATTGCAGCTCTATTTACAATAGCCAAGGTATGGAACCAACCTAAATGTCCGTCAATGGATGACTGGATAAGGAAAATGTGCACTATATATATATATATATATATATATATATATATATATACACAA
>NW_007726139.1:1529397-1532348 GCF_000696425.1 Galeopterus variegatus | reverse complement strand
ATTATGTATTGTTCCTTGCTATTCTCAGTTCTGAAAGACAGGCAGGAATGGAAACGTGGATCTGTTGAGAATTTGGTTTTTATTCTAACAATGATTGAATACTATTAACAGATATTAAGCAGGGAGATAACAAGATCAATTTTGCCTTTTATAAAGCTCAGTCTGGCTGCAGTGTAGACAGAGACCTCGACTGGTCCCCTAAGCAGTTGATAAGAGGAATATAACCTTGCTAAGTTACCTCCATGTTTGCTGTACTCTGTAAAAACAGAATTGCTGTTTAACAGTTGGCACTACAGCATAAGAGAATGAAGAAATCTGTCCTCACATATTCCCAACAAGGGAAAGGTTATGCAGGGTTAGATGTACAAATTATATTAAATATTAGATATGGAAGAAATGAAAAAGAATAGGCCATCCACATATCCATAGCCTCATAGTAACATAAAATATGGACAATATAATTCAATAACACATGGTTGAGTCACACTATACAATATATACAAATAAGAAAAAAATTATTTGTGATCGCAGATAGTTTCTTGATAATTCGTTTCTGCATATGTAATGCAAATAGTTTTAGAAATTATTTATAAGGAAAGATGGATATCCAAGGACACTTCATGAACTTGACAATTTTTTGCTTCATTCTCTCAATCTCTGAGGCTGGTTACTTGTTTCAAGTGACATTATCACATAGATAAGTCTTTTAAAAAATTAGAAACAGAGGAACCTCTGTAATATCACTTTGATTGTCACCTCATTGACTTGGGTCATGTGCAGTTACCCTAGCAAAAACATGAGCTTCTTAAAAGCAGGTACAATGCCATGTAACTCTTCCTTTCACTGTATCTAACATAATTCTTTACACATGTAAGTGAAAACATTAGGGCTTAATGAATGAATGGTGAATTCACAAGTGCAGGAAGTATGTTGTCAAATGATTGAAGCTGTGATTTTGTCACCCTGGTGAACTTTTTTTAGGTGCACTGTCTTACTTTTACGGATATTTAGCAAACGTAGTCTGAGGCCTATTAGTCACCAGTGCACAAGTATAACACCTGTTGTATTTATAATGTTTCAAGGAGGCCTATAGAAGGTGAAAACCCAAGACTCACCTTACACAAAAGGTATAAAAACTTTATACTGAGTGCTTTAGAGCAAAAGGGATGTGCAAGATTTGAGTTTCCTGGGCATTGCAAATAAGTAGGTAAATTCCTAAATGATATTTCTGAAAATTTTTTGAAAATTTGATTTCATTTGTCAGGAATTTTATTAAGGTTAAATTTAGTGGGGAGGAACCCTCTGTATAACTGGAAAACCAATAAATACCAAGAGGATTAAAGACCTGGCTTCTTATAAGTAGCCTTAACACCTAAGAAAGTATTTTAAAGAAGGTAAATAAAGCAACTTTAAGTTTCTCATTGAAAATATAAGTGTGGAAAATCTCTATTTTATAATTATTATAATAAAATAAAGCATTGTTTATCCTTCAGTTTATTTGGAAAACAAACAAACAAACAAAAAAACAATACCCTGGACTTTGGGTCATTAAGATATATTGTTCTATTGTTGTTGAAGTAGTTTCTTCTTTTATTCTTTTCCTGCCTCACAATTTGAAATTTTTTATTTGTTTCTCATAGTTGTACTAATTATTTAATTAAAATTTTTATGGCATCTAGCATGAAGTCTCATAAATCAGGTCATACACCACTATTTAAAAAAGTAAAGATTATTTGCTTATTACTCAGAAGTCCTCAGGCTGTCATTCTGCATGGATTCCACTTAATAAGCAACTCAATAACAGAAAATTTCAGGAGAGGATCCAAACCTGTTTCAAGGGAACAGAGGAAGAGCCAGCTGCCTCCATCAGTACATTTTACATGGACATATTTCAGGTCCTTCCTGTGCAGACTAGTGGTTTAAGTTTACCTGGAACCACCGACACCCTCTGAATAGGGATTACTCATTTCCTAAGTCCCCTAGAAACATGAAGATACATTCACTACCAACCATCTGCTCTCCATTAAGTACAAAAAGGAGAAGAAAGTGTCTTCTTTGAGGGGAAAAGAGAGCTACAGATACCGTCTTTTACAAGATCAGATGTGGTTTAGTTCAGTGCTTCCCAGTCCTCTGTAAGCAGAGCACTGAAGTGGGGAGGAGGACACGGGCTTGAGCTGCCTAAGAAGAGGGGATGGGAAGAAACAGAAACCTGCCAGTGAGGTCTTATAATGCCTGGGTACCTCCTGCCACCCTGTGTGGGATGCCCTGGGCTCAGCCATTTCTAAAGTTAAAATTAGTTACTGTATGCTGGTACCAATATCAAAGGTATTGGGTACATAGGCTCCACATCATACACGAACCATAAGAAAAATAGGTGGTACAGTTCCCTTCTAACCAAAGCAGCTCAGTGAAAATATGTCAGTCACTAAACAATGTTTTGGTTTGATTCCAAAGTCTAGGATTTTCTCTCTACAAAGGGGGATCCATGAAGCTCTGGGATGTTTCTCTTTCAGCACTAGACTGTCTGTTCAGTCAGGATAAGATCCAGGCATTTTTACTTATGGTTCTACTCCAGGCCTTAGAACACTGCCTGCTGTTGAAAAAAAAAGTCTTTTTCACCATTTGAATGATGGTGACACAATTGCAAGCCTTCCTCAAGAAAAAGAAAAGTGTCTCTAGAAGAACTGAACAAAATAATAAAATCTCTAAGAATCTGTGTTGGGTTTGCCCTGAAAGGATTTTACCAGTGAGGCCCCCTTGTCATCTGGTTTTTGCATGGTTTCAGCCAGTGGAAGACACTGGCAGGAAATCAACAGGATGGAGAGTGGTCAGGGTAACTGACCCACTGGCTTCCCACCTTGAGGTCTGTAGGGACCCCATGGGCACCTGAACAGGGACACACCCTGGCAATATGGCGCCCTTCCTGGTTCTTCTCCGCAGTAAACAAGCCC
>NW_007726139.1:1526780-1528385 GCF_000696425.1 Galeopterus variegatus | reverse complement strand
CCTGGGTTCATCCTTGAACCCATCTAACCTTCCTCCTACCGGGTCCAGGACCCCCGCCGTCTGTCAAACCCTAGGGCGCTAGGTCCTTCCGGCTCCTCCGGCATTTTGCCTACGGGAAGCAAGGGTCTAGGTGACGACCTACACCCCCTTCCTTACTGGGTTCCAGGAACCCATCTCCTGGGAACGGCACGACTCATTGGGGACGCCCATCTGAGTTTCGTCCTTCTCATCTGGCTGGAAGGCTCATTCTAATCCTCCTCCTTTTAAAACCTCTCTCTCTCTCTAATCCTCTTTGGAATGGGAGCTTCTGCCTCCTCCCTCCGGGGTGATTCACCCTTACAATGTCTCTTAAACAACCTTACCACCCTCTCTCTCAAGCCTGACATTAAACCCAAACTCCTCACTGAATTTTGCACATAAAAATTGGCCTTATTATCCCTTAGATAACCAAAATAAGTGGCCCCCTGGGGGCACACTTGATCCCAACATTCTCCGGGACCTTATTAACTGCTGCCAGCACCTGAGAAAGTGGAAAGAAATTCCATATGTGGAGGCTTTCCGCCTGCTTGCCCAAAATCTCTCTCTCTGTCTCACCTGTTCTCCTTCCCAAGTTCTCCTTGCTTCCAAACCCCCTTCATCCTCACTGCCTCCACCACCCCCTACTTCTGTTTTGACCCTGTGGACAAACCCTTCCCCCATTCAGGTCTCCTTCTCCTGCTATTTCCTCTGCTCCCCAACCCCCTCAGTTAACTCCACTCCATCCGCCTCCTGCGCCCGGCCTGCCGGCCAGCAAACAGCCCTGGTCTCCAGGGCAACCGCCGCGGGGTGAGGGGCCACCTGGTCAGCCTGTTCTCCCTCCTGCCTCCTCCTGGAGGAGAGAGGGAGGGAGAGAGAGGAGGGGACGAGGACCCCCGAGCCACCTTCCCTGGACAAGGGGGAGAATAAGAGGAGGGGGTTGTTAGAGTACACGTTCCCTTTTCATTAGCTGATCTCGCCCAGCTGGAAAAGAGATTAGGGTCCTTCACCACCGACCCCTCTACTTACATTAAAAAATTCCAATGGGTCCTTCAGGCATGCAGTCTCACACATCATGACGTACATTTTGGCTCAATCCTACCCCAACATCAAGACTAAGCTAAAAAAAATTAGAACAAGGCCCTGTTACTCCCCAGACTGAAGTTTTATCAGCGGCCTTCAAGGTCTTTCATAATAGGGAGGAAGAACGAAAACAAAAGGCTGACTTGGCCAACCTCCAAATGCTTGCCAAAGTAATTACTCAGCCTTCTAAGCGCCCTTCCAGGCCCTCCGCCTCCAAAACTCCCCCTGGCGCTTGCTTCAAGTGTGACAAAGAAGGTCATTAGTCAAGGAACTGCCCATCACCCAGAAAGCCCACCAAGCCATGTCCTAAGTACCAAGAAATGGGGCATTGGGGCTCCGACTGTCCACTCACCCGAAGGGGGGACTGGCCTAACAGGCCTCAGCCATCCCGGGCACCTCAAACACCTCTGGTAGGACTGGCTGAAGAGGAAGAAGAAGACTGATGAGGCCCTGGGTCCTTCCCGACCATGACCATCACAAGAAGCAAGCCCAGGGTAACTATTGTTG
>NW_007726139.1:1524153-1524832 GCF_000696425.1 Galeopterus variegatus | reverse complement strand
TGTTTCTCTTACTGTACCTAGTAGGTGCCTCTAAATCCTCGTATGTTTGGCGGTTCACAGTACAAGAAACTTATACAGGGGGACAAGGTAAGACCATCAAACTACTCCCTTCCATGGTGGACTGTTCTGTAGCTGGATGCCAAAGGGCCATTACCATCCCCCTTACAGGGAGTAAACTAATCTCTTAATCCTCCCGCCTATATATATGTTTTATCTTTGACCAGACTCAACCTTCTTGCCACTGGTGGCCAGAAACTTATGGGGTATGCCCGTACTGGTCATGCAAAATTCACGGCCCACCTATAAATGCAGGGGGCCGGATACTTCAGTACAGCACACAGGACACGCTCCAACTTGCCATCAGTGACCCCTGGGACTCCAGGTGGGCTGGGGTAGTTATTGGATCTTTCTACTGCAGTGCCTTGGTCAATTCTCGCCCTTGCGGACAATTTAAAATCACCCACACATATGTCCTCATAAAAAATCATGTTTCCTTATCTGCTGTACATACTCACATTTCTCAACAAAAAAATCCTTTCCTCAGAAAAAAAATGCTGCCAACCAGCGCTCTCCCGTCTACACTTGGCAACAAATTATTTCTGAAACTGTTATCTTTCTTAACCAGACTTTCTTCAACTCCACCCCTCCTAACAATTGCTTCCTTTGTGCATCTTTGCTA
>NW_007726139.1:1517959-1523153 GCF_000696425.1 Galeopterus variegatus | reverse complement strand
GGCGCCCTTCCTGGTTCTTCTCTGCAGTAAACAAGCCCACCGGTGCCAACACCCAAGCCCACCCATGCCAAACCTCAGCCAGTCACAGGTCAGGGCTCACTTCCTGCCCAGCCCTGTCCAATCAGCTACCACCCATCCACCCCCTATCCAAACCCAGAATGCAGCTCCCTATAAATGTATACACAGTCCGTGAATAAAGTGGAACTTCTCTGGCGAACTGTCAGCTCGGGTCCTGTCACCTTATCAGCTCGGGTCTGTGCGCCCTTTCAAGGTCATCTTCACTTGGCTGTGTCTTTTCTCCTTGGGTCACAGTCCCCACCAGGCAATCCACTCCATGTGTTCCAAATTTCAATAACTGCATCTCCCCCTTTCCTCTTCAGCTGCGGGGAGTGGCAATAGTTCTCCAAGGTTGCAATTATTTATATTTTGGCTTTTCCCCCTCCCTTACTGTGCCCACATCTTTATCAATAGTCCTTTTATCAAACTTTGTTTAACTCCCTATTTGAGTGTGGCATGTATTTTATGATGGGAACTTGAATTTTTCAGTGGATGTTCATTCATCTTCTTAACAAATATTTATTGAACCCTAATTATATGTGTACCATATGTGTTTTTATGGAAGGATAGCTCTCAAAACAAACAAAAATATTGAAAACTGACATCCCTTCTATTTAGATAACATTGTTTTTCTTTCAAAAACATTTTCCCATCCAGATAAACAAAAATAGGTAGTTAAAAGTTTTCCTCCCTCCCTCCCTCCTTCCCTCCCTCCTTTCCTTCCCTCCTTCCTTCCTAACTTTTCTTCCCCTCTCTTTCTTTTGCATTCTGCTCAGCTATGAATCATTTTCTTACATGCCATTTAATGCTGGAGGAAAGACAAGCCCCTTTCCCTGGAAGATGTGGGACCACTGGCAAGCAGCCTGGCAAGGTAGTTTCACAGCAGGAGAAGAAAGGCTGGCTTGGCTGATTTTGTGGGTTGCTGGAGATGGTAGATGTAAGGAGGTCTCCTCAAGGTAGGTGATTGCTACTGCCAGGATCCTGCAACTTCTCTCAAGTGGGCATCAACTTTAGCTTTTTCCTGACAGGGTGAGTGAGAATTCCTAGAGGTCTCATTCCTGGGAGGACACTGGATAGAATCTTTCAGGAGCTCTCACTATCAGCTTTCATGGATAATGTGTTGGACCTTCCTAAACGGAAAAATTCAGTGCCCAAGGGAAGCTGACCTTCAGTCATCCACTGTCTGCCTAAACACTCACACATGGCCTCAGAAACCCCGGGTGACTCGGACATGGAAGGATTAAAAGCAGGACCCAGGAGGCTGGGTAATCCGTGGAGAGTCTGAGCCCACCCACCAGAGGGAAGACATCTCTATGCAAGATTTCCTTTAGGAGCCTAATAATAATAACCAACTTTTGACCCAGTTCTCTACATTAGAGTCTTTCAAGTATGTCAAAATTTCTAGTTTGCATGTTTTAAAGTATCATGTTCTACTTTCTAGTGTAAGTGTAAGTGGTATAAGAATGTTGTCTTCTGTAGTAGTTAAGTCATCTCAGCCTGGAAATTATGAAGGGAAGATAATTTTTTGTGATCATGTCAGTATCTTAGCAGAATCTCTTTATTATCTTCAAATATATATATATATATATATGTGTGTGTGTGTGTGTGTGTGTGTGTGTGTGTGTATATATGTGTGTGTGTAATATCTTCTCCAATTCACACCATATTAACTTTTCTGCTCACCAACAAAGTTCCTGAAAGAATAAACTATGATTTCACCAGTTAAATTAAAAGCATTTTGAAGTCAGACAAACTTCTGGGTGAGTGTTCGCTCCGCTATTTACTAGCTGTGTGAATGTGAATATATTAACTTCTTTGAGTTAATTTCACATATATAAAAATGGGACAATATTAGCTACATGATTGGGTGGATGTGAGAATTGAATGACATAAAGCTTGCATCATATTTTTGGAACTCAAATATCTTTGCTTTTTTTTTTTTTTTTTTCAGTAGGCATGGAATAAATGTCTTCTTTCTGCTGGCTTTTACAACTCCAGGCAAACTAGGAATTCTCCTAGTGTACCCATTCATTAAATCAGACTTTCAGTTTTTGTCTAAATTTTTATTGCTAGGACAAGAATTTCTTCTCACCAAGAAATGAAGACTTAACTTGCCAAGGCAGATACATACAACATATTACACACTTTTATTATTTATATTTATTTTCTTCCTTTTTAAATAAAATATATAGAGGTCTGAAAGGATATTTACCCAAGTTATGAAGTAGGTTGTTTTAGTGATATGATATAAAGGGACTTTTTCTTTTCTCTTTATATATTTCTATATTTTAAGCTTCTTTTTAATTTACTTTCATAATGAGCCTTATATATGTCTAATCATAAATATAAAGTTAAAAATAAATATATCATGAGATTCTTTAGCTGAGCTGCCTTTTATTTTCTTTCCACCGCTCTGCTTGTATGCTAATTTGCAAACCATTTAGGATCAAGGTAAGAAATAAAAAGATTTAAAAAAAAAATGACCAAAGAACCTCAGCCAGAGCACTTAGCAGGCTGTCAGAAAGCACTGTAGTTAATTCTAATTAAAAGCAAACAAAACTTCCATGAAAAACTGAGGTTTCCAAAGTAACTGGAAAGTTATAGAAAAACAATTCATATTAAGGATGGTTTCTAGGGACCTGGAGAAATCTACACATATAGTAGAGATAACTGAAAGTTTTGAGAGTGAGTTTATAGACTCTGGGTTTCTGTGGGGTGGCAGATGGGAGCAGGAGGTTTCATAAAGAAGCTCTATTTTTCTACTCACAACTTCTAGTAAGCACACCAAAAAGAGACCAGACTTAATAACAACAAAGAATGACTCCTCCATAGCAAATCACTGAAGACCAAACTTGTATGTTAAACTTTTTGTCCTTCTTGTAAAATAAAAATTTGAGGTTCTAAAATCAACAGTTGATATTGTATTGCATTTGTAATGAATGGCTATTGAACTTCCTCCACTGACACAAAATGCATGACAATCATCTTCACTCTGTGTGTGGCAGGTGGTGTGGGAGGGGGATTATAAGAAGTCAAACGGGTAAAACTCATTCTGGAGGAGGGAGAAGAAAGTATTCATACCTAAGATCTGGTCGTCGAGGAAATTGCTGCTCCTTTCTGTCTCTGGAGGAAGTAAAACTTTCAACAGCCCCCAAAGCCTGTGGATAAAATGGGGGTGTACTAGGACAATGACCTCACACAGAAGCAGACACAATGTGCTATCAGGGCTCACTGGGAAAGGTCAGAAGGTCAGGGCAATCAGCAGTGCAGAAGAAAGGCCTTAGACTTTGGAGTCAGACACTTGGGTTATTAATTCAGCACTTTCACTTACTAGCTGTGTGACATTCGGAAAATTGCTGAACTTCTATGAAGTGTCTTCCTCATCTCTGAAAAAAGGAAAATAACATCTTTGTTTCTGTGAGAAGTAAATGGTAGGGGGTGTCTAGAGAATATGATAAATGTGGATGCATAATTAGTTTGATTAGAGTGAGAGGAGGATAATCAAAGTTTATTCATCTTTGCTTCTTTAGTACCTAATATTCAGAATGTGCCCAGAGATGCCAGAATAAAGCAGGGGGGATCCTTGAGTCTTCATGGAGAAAGAGGGACCTGCATGTACCCTTTCCTATAACACCTTCTTGGGCGTATTCAGAGTAGGGAGAGACTTGAAGAAAATACTATAACGATAAATAAGTAAATAAGGGATAAAAAGGTAAGTGTGAAAAGTGGAAAAAGATGGAAAAGGCCATAAAGGAGAAGGATGGCACACTCAATTTTTCTAAGCTGGAAAAGAAAATGGATAGAGTGTTGGAGTGTGTGTGTGTGTATGTGTGTGTGTGTGTGTGTGCATGCGTGTGTGCGCGCACGCACCTGTGTGCATCTTGGTTAACTAAGTGTGCACAGAAATGTCAGAATATTGCTACTTATTGAAGAGCTCTCTTCCTTTCCTTATTACATCTGTCACTAAGGTGTGCGTAGTTCGAGTGGAATGCATATAATGAGCCAGGATTGTCTCCTAGAATTGTAGAGCAAGATAGACCAAGTAGAGTTAGAATGGGATTCTGGAGTCCTTTTTGCAAGACAGGTTTTTGTGGACAATTTTTTAATCTTAGTATTGGCTATTATTTTATTTTTTCATATTATAGTACATGTTCTTAAATCAATTTTTAAAAAGTTTTTTACATGCTATGTAAAGTATGTTTTTAAGCTGATACAGTAAGTTGTGCTATATTCCTTGCAAGTATTTCTGGTTGTAAAAGGGCAGCATTTCTGTAGAAGCAGATGTTGAACTTGCTGATAAATTAGAATCTGATATCAAAGGAAAAATGCAGTTCATTTTGGAACCAAAAGGCCACTGAAACACTTTTGCAAATTGGTTGTGTTAATAAATAAATGCTCCCCTGAAAAAAATGATATATTTTTACAATTGTGAAACTGCAATATAATTATCCTTCCTGTTTGTAAAGATTAAAGAAACAGCAATTCAATGTTAAATACTTTAAGAAGTATGGTTATAGTGGGAGGTCATTATGTTAAATTCTAATAATAAGCATATCATAAAATGCTGTCCATCAACCAAATGCAACTACACACACACACATAATGTGTACTTGGAAAAATGTATTTAGTTTGAGAAATAAAATAGACAAAGGTAGTAAAGCCCCTGAATTCCTACTTTTCTTGAATAAATCCTCAGCTGAAAAATATTATCCATGCAAAGAAGAAATGCCCAAAACCAAAAGAAACAAAAAATAATCAGAGACAAATCATAAGAAGTTGAACCAGTAGGCATGGGTAAATAGGAAAAAGCACAAAGCACCCAACATATACTGAATGCCCACCCTGAGCTGACACTGTGCCGGGTGCTTTGCATATGCCGTTACAGTTAACCATCACAGCAATCACTGGAGTGAGTGTTGTTATAGGCATTGCAGACAAGATCACACAGGTGGTGTGTAATGCTGCTGGGATTCAAGCTTTGGAGTATCTCACTTCAAAGCCCAAACTAGAACTGTTAAGTAGACTGAGAGACATACAAGGTGACTAAAATTACACAATAAATATTTTGAGGAAGTGCAAAACCTTTCCAAGTCACTAGAACAATAGATGTTTCTTGTTATTAAATAATTTCTTATAT
>NW_007726139.1:1515030-1516896 GCF_000696425.1 Galeopterus variegatus | reverse complement strand
AGGGGCCCTTATCAACATTTAAGTTGACTAGAGAGGGGATTTAGGGAGAAACTGGGTAGGGGGCACAAAGAATAATTACAATTTGTAATGGTGAATAAGCTAATAATAATGATTTGATCATTACATATTGTACACAAATAATACATATTGTACACTGTACCCCCAAAAATATGTGTAATCAATTATGCTTCAATTTTGAAAAAGCCAACTAAAATAGGACAATGAACATAATGCACCAAATAAATTTTTTACCAATGACCTCTCATAAATCTCAAATTAGTAATAATGTGCATGGTAGAAGGAATTTCTACTCATCCTTCCTTGCTCACTGGAAAAATTAGAGGATCTCCCTCCCCCCAAATTTCCAGCAGATGGTTATAAATTTGTTTTTCTTTCTGTGAATGATATACACACTAAAGCATTTTATCTTCTATATACAGTCTTTTGTTTTTATTATTGTTGTTGTTTGGGGTCCTTGGATATACAATAGATCAATCACAGTTATTGCCAACTGTTATCATTGAGTCACACCAGCCTTTATTTTTTAATTTTCAATATTTATCTTCATCTTCCATCCAGACCTCATTTCTCTTTCCCCACCAACTAGGTCACCTTTCATAACATTTGTAGCAAAGANGCATGGGTAAATAGGAAAAAGCACAAAGCACCCAACATATACTGAATGCCCACCCTGAGCTGACACTGTGCCGGGTGCTTTGCATATGCCGTTACAGTTAACCATCACAGCAATCACTGGAGTGAGTGTTGTTATAGGCATTGCAGACAAGATCACACAGGTGGTGTGTAATGCTGCTGGGATTCAAGCTTTGGAGTATCTCACTTCAAAGCCCAAACTAGAACTGTTAAGTAGACTAAGAGACATACAAGGTGACTAAAATTACACAGTAAATATTTTGAGGAAGTGCAAAACCTTTCCAAGTCACTAGAACAATAGATGTTTCTTGTTATTAAATAATTTCTTATATCCCTATAACAGCTCTAGTTAAATGTATAATTATGTTTGGATGCACTGATTAATCATTTAATATTTATGGTCCATGTTTACAAAATACACATTCTGTGTTAGATACTGTATTAGGAGTGAGGGATATAGCAATGAACCCTCAGTGAAAATAAGTTTTAATAAGGGAAACAAACAACACGATAACAGATTTTGAGAATTACTAGGTAGAACCATATGAAACTGCTATATTGGTTCAATACCAGAATTTCATATGGTTCAACTCAATAATCTAAATATTAAAGTATGTTTCTGGAGTGTGTCTACAGACATTCAAAATGCATGTTTCTGTTATTTGAGTATTCTTATACATGAGGGTTCCCTATGGAATTAGGTGTGCACTGAGTATCTGCAGAGAGTAGGAAGTCTATGGAGGATAAACCTGATCAACTTCTAGAAATTACTCAACATTTGTTTTAGCTTTCTAACAAACTCTCAGGAGACATTTGGCAATATCTGGAGACATTTTTGGTTGTAACAACTAAGAGAGTGGTGCTACTGGAATCTAGTGAGTAGAAACCAGGAATGCACCTAAAGCCCCAAAATGCACAGGACAGCCCCTCAACAGCAAAAGAACACCAGTCTTGAGAAATCCTGCACTGAACACAAGAAAGGAGAAGGCAAAGGTAATAGAGAGAATACCATATAAAAATAATACCATTATACATCTCAAACCTTGATGGTTAGCTTTCCCCAAACACCCATTGTGTATATCTTTGTAGAGGTACTCAAATCTTATGGTAAAAAATATGGGAAGGAGTAAAAGTTAGAATGAGCCTAAGAAAGGGGCCCTTATCAACATTTAAGTTGACTAGAGAGGGGATTTAGGGAGAAACTGGGTAGGG